>NC_080690.1:36028620-36258620 GCF_030445035.2 Dasypus novemcinctus | reverse complement strand
GGGGCTCTGCGAGGACTGCACAAGTATGGAACTGAACACTCCCTGCCCACTGGGAACTCATTTGGAAGGGACCCCAGTCTGCTGGAGACTTAATTTGGCTTTTTCCAAAGCCTGCTCCAGCCAGTTTTCTGGGCAAATTTCCCTCCTGAAGATGCCCAAACAAATGGATTTATCATCCAACATGTTGCCAGCACAGAGGCTTGGAGCCAGAATGCAAGCATAAAATAAAATAAATACCTTTGGATAAAGGAGATGGCAACACATCTCTCTCTATCTGAGGTCTTTGCCAATGACACCCTGGCAACTCGAAATATGAAAATGGAATTTTTAAAGATTAATTTTTAAAGCACAAAACAAATTCCATTATATGAAGTCCTCCCATAATTTTAAATTCTCGATGTATGTTGTTTTTAAATGGAAAGAAACAAGCCAATTTATAGTCCAATTATCTCTTTGAGATTTTGGCTATTGTGACCCACCAAGTTAAAATTGGCCACGCCAGGATATCTATGACACACTGGCCCCATGGAATGGCATGGAACTAGCACTTTGGTAAGCACCTACCTACCATGAGCCAGACCCTGAGACACAGAATGAGATGCTTTACCTATATTATGTTTGTTACACGGTAAATATTGTCATCCCATTATACAGCTGAAGAAACTGAGATTTAGAGAGGTTAAGCATCTTGGCCAATGTCACATGGCTATTTGTGGCAAAAACAGAATTCAAACCTAGATCTATTTGGCTCCAAAGCTTGGGGAACCTCCATTCCCCATTTTTGGGGTCACCACTACTCAGATTCTGGCTTAGTCAATGAAATTCATCCGTTCCTCTCCATGGCTGGTGTCCACATCCATGGGGCGGATGACACATGGTCCTCTGTCATCACCACTGGCCTCCTATCAACCCCCAGACATTCTCAGATTGAAATGAGCATCATCTAAATTACTGGTCTCCAAATGCATCCTATGTCTTGCCCCCAATCCATTACTGAGATGGAACTTGCTATCTGCACAAGAAAGAAATCAGCCTGCAGGTTGGGGAGTCTTTACTCTTAAAATAATCTCTTGAATATTCTAAAACCAGGGACCTCAAGGCAAAATCAGTTCTGTCCCTTTATATCTTAAAGGAATTTGGGCTTCAACTTTTCCGTTTCGTTTTGGAATTCTACAGGGAAGGTGGGCCAGTGAACAGATATTCTTTCTTCCTTAAAATAGGTACTTAAAGTGAGCTTTCTAGCTTATTGCTCAAGGCAGTGCTGGGAAGCATAGATTAAACGTAGCGTAACAAGTCTTGGGTGAAGTATCAGGATTTCAAGAGTGGATTTCAGTGTTTTTAAATTACTAGATCATAGCGCAGATTTAAAGCCTTAGCTGTAGACTTTCTTCTCCTTTAGTTTCAAAACACAAATGTTTATCCGTTTGCCCAGGTTAGGCTTTTAAAAAAGCATTGTTGTCAGTTGTACGTGGGCAATAAATCTGAGGATTTTTGACCTTCATTCCACAACTTGACTTCAATATCTGCTAATTCCTTTTTATAAAGCAAATTGCCTCAATCACGCTCGCATTTAACCAACTGCAGCTTAAATTGTTTTTATTCTCTTTCATAAGTTCCTTCTCAAGATTAAATGCTGTTGCACGGAACGAACTGCTCTTGGCTGAAGTGGGAAAGCCTGATTTGATTAGTATAGATTCTGGAATTGGTTAAGTACTGTATGGGTGTCCTCTCTAGAAAAGAGGTGACGCGTCATGGGATATTAAGAATGGCCATTTAATGTAAAAACTCAGATAATACATGAGTTAAAGGGAGAAAATGAGAGAAAGCTTTTAAGCATTTTCCCAAGATGGATGGTAGGATGATATTATGGTACACGGAAGGGCTGCTGATGGACAGCGTCGGGAGGCCATTACAGAAGTGGGTATAAAATCATTACGGCAAAAAGCACTTGAGAGCGGCAGCGTGAGAGGAGCAACACGTAATGAATTATCAATAGAGAACTGGTGATTCAGTTATATTACAATATGAACAGAAAACTTCCTGTTATATCATTTTAATCTGCCACTCTGATAAATGGCTTCCGGATGGAGCTCCATTTTGGTTATGAGCACTGGGCAGGGGACTGGGGTGGGGTGGGGGTGGGCAGGGGAATGCCCAGAGGACATTCCTTTGGAGTCAGTATTCTACGATCCAAGGATTCAGAAGCACCCCTCAGCCCGAGCTACACGATTCACCCGAAAGACAGCTATTTCTAAGGGTCAGGCACGAACCAAAGGCCCTGCGTATATCATCTCTAATTCCAGTGAAATTGGATTTACAAAAATAGGCAGCAGGCCCACAGGCCACAGTTTGCTGATTTGATTTTTTGAAATATTGCATTAAAATATTATTTATCTGGATTACTGAGCTTTCTGGCACCGCCTTAAATTTTGCTCCCGAGGTGTTCTTCACTCTTCCCACTTGGTCCTGGCCCTGCTTCTGATTAAACTGCGAGGGGGGCAGAATTATCCCTAATTCACAGCCTGGGAAGTTGATATTCAGAAAGATTTCAGGTTCGGGTTTGCCGTTTATCAACAGCTGAGTTGAGATTTTAATGCAGTCTGTCTGACTCAAAAATCTAGCATCTGTCTACCTTACCAGCTGTCTTGGACTCTCTTTCTCACACACACATACACACACACAGACACACATATAAATATGTTAAATATTTCCTAGCCAGTATTGTTACCCCAATTATAGAGTTCCTCATATAATTCCAAAATGCTATTCGCTTCCACTCTAATCCTGGGACAAGCAAGCTCTTTGACTATTTCACTTTCAAAGGCTATTTGATATTTACCAAGAATGAAGTGTTCTACCTCTACTTCTAAGAACTGAGGTACTTATTTGTGTTGGCCTCTTGAAAAGGCCCCTTTAAAAGTTGGGGACCAATACTAAATCCAGTTGGTAGCAATGGTTGCCCTTAGGGAGCAGTACTGGTTGAGGAGGGGTGGAATGGGATCCTCACTGTACACCTTGTTTTGCTTCTGGATTAGTTACTGAAATCAAAACAAAAGTTGGGGAGGGCGTAGATTAACAGGTCAGGCCCTGCTTGTATGTGACAAAGAGATTCCCTGTGGAGGAAATCATACCATGGCTATCTTCAATGTTGAAGGCAGCAGTGTCAGCCAAATCAAAACAGGGGAGACAATCAGCAAGAAAGAAATAGGGAAATAAATTATGGACTATTATGCAGCTGTTAAAAAGATGAACAAGATCCGTAACAGTTAATGGGGAAAGATCAGCACGATATATTGTTTACGTTTGAAAATCAAGGGGCATAATAGGATATGTTGTAGGATCCCAATTATTTTTAAAGAATACATATACATACACACATACACACAATTATAAATTTATATTGTGTATGTGTGTTTATATGCACGTATATAAACATAGAAAGAGCACTTTATATACTTGCATATATGTATTATAGAAAAAATATAGAAGCCTATACGAGAAGCTGATGGAAGAGTTTATCACTGGGGAGAGGAGCTGGGGATCTTTGATAGAAGAAAGCCTTAATTTTCCTCTAATGCCCCTTCAAATATTCCAAATGTTCACTATGAGCACATGTCCTTTTTAAAAATAATTTTTAAAATGTTTGGCGATTTTTTTCCTTAATTATACCTTTCTGTATTATCCAAATGTTTTATAATAAATCTCACTTATACTCTAAAGATGGCATTTAAAATGCTAGAGTCTGTAAAGAAGTACACTGTACAGATTTTTAAAATAGCCTTACAGAGGCATTGCTCACATATCATAAAACTCACCCATTGAAAGCCTACAGATCAGTGGTTTTTACAGTGATGTTCACAGAGTTGGGCAACCAGTATGGCAACCTAATTTTAGAACATTTTCATCACCCCCAAAAGAAACCTGTTACCCATTAGCAGCTACTCCCCATTCCCCCTGCATCAGCCCTAGGCAACTACTAATTTACTTTCTGTCTCTATAGATTTACCTGTTTTGGACATTTCATAAAGGGAATCTATAATATATGGTCTTTTGCAGTTGACTATTTCATTTACCACAATGTTTTGAAGGTTCATCCATGTTGTTGCACATACCAGTACTTTGTTCCTTTTTTTTTTTTTAGATTTATTTTATTTATTTCTCTCTCCCCCACCCTCCACCCCCACCCCAGTTGTCTGTTCTCTGTGTCTATTTGCTGTGTCTTCTTTGTCCGCTTCTGTTGTCAGCCGCATGGGAATCTATGTTTCTTTTTTTTGTTGCATCATCTTGTGTCAGGTCTCCGTGTGTGTGGCGCCATTCCTGGGCAGGCAGCACTTTCTTTGGCGCTGGGCGGCTCTCCTTACAGGGCTCACTTCTTGCACGTGGGGCTCCCCTACGCGGGGGACACCCCTGCGTGGCACGGCATGGCACTCCTTGCGCATCAGCACTGCGCATGGGCCAGCTCCACACGGGTCAAGGAGGCCCGGGGTTTGAACCACGGACCTCCATGTGGTAGGTAGATGCCCTTTTTATAGCTGAATCATATCCCATGCATACCTATAGCAGTTCATGGATACTTGCGTGGCTTCCACTTTTGAGTTATTATGCATAATGCTGCTGTCAACAATTGTCTGTAAGTTTTTGGGTGAACATATATCTTCACTTCTCTTGGAATTGCTGGGTCACACAGCAGCTCTATGCCTAATAGTTTGAGGAGCTGCCAAACTGCCAAAACAGCTGCACCATTTTACAAAGCCAATCCTGATTTCCCTGCATCCTTGCCAACACTTGTTATTGAATGTCTTTTAATACAGATTTTTTTAAAAAATAGGTAAGTAAATACATGAATACACTGTTTCTGTAAAAGTATTTAGCAAGCTTTAAGGATACCTTGCTGAAAGTGAAAATTTCCTCTTCACTGCCCTTTCCTTCTTGCTTTCCTTCTCAGAGGCAAATGCAGTTTTGTGCACATCCTCTCAATATCTTTTTGTATTTTTCTTCATATTTATGACCAGGTACACATAGAACTCTCCAATATTTATGTAAATGTGATCACTGTTTTATGATTTTCTTTTTCATTTCATACTACATCTAGGAGAGCATTTAACATATAATTTTTTGAATCCTTTAGTTTTTTTAATTTTTTAAACTTAATTCCCCTTTACTTGTCTCCTGGCACATAGAGCCTGGATTTGTTCAGTAGTGGCTTCCTTTATACTATAGCATGTTGCCTAGAGACCTGCAACTACCACCCCCACCCCCATTTATATGCTCGTTCTTCCTCTGGCACCGGTACAATTTTTTAAAAGTTACTGATGATCTTGGAGCCAGACTTCCCAGAGCAACTCAGGACTCTGCTGCTTACAAGTTCAGTGACCCTGAGTCTCTGTGCCTCAGTTTACTCATTTGTAAAATGGGGATAAAAAATAACAACCATGTCAACAGATTGATGTGAGGATTAAACAAGGTAATTAAAGCAGAGCTATATGCTCAATCTGGAAACATAGGCCAGTGGAGAACCCATTTCTTTAGTACAATTCTCCTCTGCCATTAGCCTGTCTGGCCACTAAATCAGTTCCATGTGAATTCATCAGAGGCTCCCAGCCCAGGGAGTTAAGATCTCAGCCCTGGGGAGCTGGCTAGGGCCACAACTCTTAAGCCTGACTCATTTGATTGAAATAAAATTGCAAAATGAATGATAATCACAATAGCGTATCATTATCCATTCTAGCCAACCTGGGCCATCGCAGAGGATATTGATATAGCCATGAAAATGAGCTCAGGTCCACAGGCCAAGCCCCTGAAAGAAGCCAGGCTGGGGGAGAGTGTCAATGGCCCTCACAATTGAAAACATCACTGCTCTTCTTTGGAATACACGGTTTCTGATGCATTCCTGCCAGCATTGCTTCAGAGCAGAGAAGGCTGATGAGTGCGAGCGTCTGAGTGAGCATTTGCTGATGGGAAAAAACCTTGACCAACTGGTCCTCTGTTGACACTTCTCTTCCCTGGGATTTAATCAGTTCCTGCTTACTTTATTTCAAGTAGATTCCTATATAAACTGTGGTTACTGGTCCCTGCAAAGCGATCAAGGAATATTTATTGAATTGTGTAGGATCAATTGGACTTTTATTTACTCTTTAATTCCCAAAGCTAAATGCTAGGCCCTTTGTAAAAGCCATTTGGATATGCTAAAGAGGCTGAAACCTGTAATGAGCCATTAGTTTGAAACTGGACACATCAACTCAGGAAATTTTAGATTTGCTGATCATTCATGGACAAGGATTGGTTGACGAATATTAGCCATGCCTGTGGGGTTTGGTTGAAGAAGAGAAGAAACTGGCTCGGCCCTGGCAGACTGATTCCATCTTCTTTAGTGGCTGATCTGAAAGATCTGACAGTAGAATCTTCTCGCAACTCTCTCCTGTCTTCTCAGGGAAGGTTCTGCTTTACTTGCCAATGCAAACCCTTTCAGGATCCCATGGAGGAGCTGAAGTTCCCATGACTTCTACACTCTTTCATCCCTATTTCAAAACAGAATTAAATGTTGTTTGTTGTTGCTTGAATTAAAATTTGCCCTAATTTACTCTGTTGGTTATCATACATTAAAAAGCAAAACCATTTTCCTGCTGCTTAAAAAAAAAGGGAAAGAAGAGAAAAGAAACTCTTTTAAGTGGCAAGATCAAGTTCCAACTGTTATATTTGTTCATTTGCTGTAAGATAAGCAGGCAATGAATTTCATAGACTAGCGAAGATGTCTGTATAAAGATGAAAGCAGAAAGAAAGCTGAGACATAAATCCCAGTATCTTTCTTAGGGAACCTTTAGAAAGGAAAAGGGATCCTCCATCAATCAGGATAGGCTGGGTTATGCTGCAGTAACAAACAACCACAAAATCTCAACAAATGTTTATTTCATACTGATCTTGCATATTTAACCCATATTGGTGGGGAGCTCTGCTCATCGTCACCCTCGGTGACTCAGGCAACCAGCACTGGTTACCACAGTAGTGGAAGAAAAACATGAAAAGGGGAGAGTTCCACTAGCTTTCAAATTTAAATTCTCCTGCCCAGAAATCACTTCTGCTCACATTCATTGGCCAAAGCAAGTCACAGCCTAACTTCAGAGAAGGTAGGGAAATGCAGTCTTTTCTTGTGTCTGGAAGAAGAGATGGAAATATTTGGTGAACAGCAGAAATGACTCTCACACATTCCAGATCCACAAGGCTCAACACAAGAGTGTAAAACCTGCATCCAGGAGATGGAAAGCTGGAGGTGGGTCATGGCCTCCTGAGCTAAATTCCGTGCAGCGTCATTCCTTTGTCAGTCCTCACTTTCTCTCCTTCTCTCTCTTTCTTCTTTATCCTCTCCCCTCACATATTCCTTAGGGTGCAGAGCACTTTTTCAATGTTGTGACCTACCCATGCATGGGCTGCAGTGAGGAGGGGAGAAGGTGAGCTGACTCACACTGACCTGCAGTGTCTCCCACTTGAGAATGAACAGTTTGCACACCCCTTGGCTCTTTATCTCCTCTGACCTCTTGAAGGTTAAAACCACAGGCTCCAAAACATATATCTGCCGAAGACTGGAACTGAGACTATACAAAGAACTCCTCCAACTCAACAGTGAGTAGATGAATGGCCAAATTTCAAAAGACTTGAACAGGTATTTCACGAAGAAAGATATTGGGATGCCCATCAACACAGGAGAACCTGCTCCACACCATTAGTCATCAGGAAAATGCATGTTAAAACCACATTTAAGCAGAATGGTTAAAAATGAAATGACAGACAACACTAAATGTTGGTGAGGATACAGAGCAGCTGGAGGTCTCATACATCGCTAGTGGGAATTAAAATGGTACAGTCACTTTGGGGAAAAGTGCAGCAGTTTTTAATATAACTAAACACATGCCTACCCTATAGCCCAGAAATTCTATTTCTAGGTATTTACCCAAGAGAAATAAAAACATATGCCCACAAATGGACTTGTACAAGAATGTTCACAACTGCTTTATGCCTAATTGTCAAAAATCTGGAAACAGCCCAAGTGCTCATCAATGAGAGAAAAGAATAAACTAAGGTACATTTGCATAACGCAATGCAGCAATAAAAGGGAACAAACTGCTGATACATGGAAGATTCTCAAAAGCATTATGTGTGTAAAGGAAGCCTCACACAAAAGAGGACATATTGTAGAAAGTTACTTTAGAAGTTCTAGAACAGACTAAATTAATACATGATGGGAAAAATCAGTAGTAGCCTCTGTAGGGTGAAGTCAGAAATTGACTGAAAGGGGCATGAGAGAAATTTGTGGGGAAATGGTAATGTTTTCTATGTTGATAGAGTTGCGTATTACACACATGTATGCATTCATCAAAACTCATGTATTGGCAGGCTTAAGTTTGTGTGTTTCATAGATATAAACTTTATCGCAAAAAAAACTTGTAAACAAATATTAAATGCTAGTGAATGATATATTGGCTGATATGTGCAGGATAAAGTGTTACTAAGGTCTGCAGCTTTGAAATTCACACATACAAAAATAAATACAATGGATTGATGGATGGACAGAAGATGGATATGGATAAAACAAGTAGAGCAAAATATTAATTGTAGAATCTAGGTGACGGGTTTATGGCTGTTCACAAATAATCCCTTTAACCTTTCCATATGGAAGAAAAAAATCCTTCCAGGTCCTAGAGTCTAATCCAGCTGGCTTTGAGGACAAACACCATCACTTACTTGTCACAGACTTTGGATGTTTTGAAACACATCTGGCCCTTGGTTTTCTTGATAGAACCAACCTCTTGGGGTGGCTGTGAGCATGTAATGAGATCATGAACTGAGATCAAGCAGTAAAATCTCTGTCTGTAATAAATGCTCATGGCACTTGTTATTGTTATTTTAATTATTATTCATTGGTCCTTTCTTTATCTGGTTTTCAGAGGATGCATCAGTAACTGATAGCCCTGCCCTGGTCATCCCAAGCCCCCAAACTCACAAGGCGAACAAGTCCCTATTAGCTCAACACGATGCCCGGCACCCAGGAGGTGTTTAGGAAGTGTGGGGGAAATATCTTGATTCTATATCATGGCACACAACTCCCAAACACCTCCTGCAACCCATCAGAGAGGGTCCCACATGTTGATCTTGGTTTATATCAAAAACAAGAATTAGCTCCCAGGTATGAGGCCTCTGGATTGTTCCAGGAAAGAGACACCCAAGACATAGTTGTTAGATTCTTTTCTCCTTAGGGGAGGTTAGTTCCTTGTTCTAGAGATTTCTGATTAATACAGTGGTTCTCAAAGGGGGCGATTTTGCAGACCCCCTCCCGTAGGGGTCACTCGGCAATGTCTGAAGACAATTTGGATTGTCACAGCTAGGAAGTAGCTACAGGCATCCTGAAGGTACAGGCCAGAGATGCTGCTGGGCATCCTGTCATGCACAGAACAATCCCCATGGCAATTATCCAGCTCAGTATGTCAAGAGTACCAAGGAGGAGAAACCCTGGAATAGAGTAAAAAAAGAGAGCTGGGCAGTATGGTGGGGCCAACGTTATTCATTTGCCAGCTCTTTCCTGAGCTCTCTGTGGCAGGCCACGTGCTCATTCGGGAAGGGAGAACCACAGACTCTTGCCCAGTTGCTGCCATGGTGAGTGGTACCTTGGGGACACTTCTTTCCCAAGCATCTTGCCTCCCTGCCTCCTTGCATCCAAGAAACACAAAGGGCCTTGAGATGCTCCTGAGGCAAATCTCTGAACCTCCATTCCTCTTCCACTTTTTCCAAAAGAACGTCTCATTGATTCATGAAATAGATTTATTTCATATGCCCATTATCCTGAGGCCCCAAGGGGAGAGAGGCCACGGGCAGCTAAGGACAATGCACACAGCCATAAAAACCACAACTACATTAAATGCAATCGAAAGGCTAAAATCTGTCCCAGACCCACATTAGTGGAAGCGTGTCATCACCCCTCTGTCACAACATGGATTTTAAAAGGGGCCTCCAGAAATGGAGAGCGTGACCCAGGCCAACCTGCCATACCGCCGCTTCCCGTGAGCTGTGACTAGAAGGCCCTGGAAAGGCCTCCCTGGTCCCAGCCTCTCCCCCCAACCCAAGTCACAGAGCCTGGGATCCCACCATTGGAATCATTCTTTTGGGTTAAGCATTATTCTCTCTACTCAGTCCTTCTTAAGGTATAAACATCTCCGGATACCGTGTCTTTTGTTGACAAATTCCTTAGTCTGTGTTAAGTAGCAGTGAAAAGCAATGACTCTAAGCTCAAGCCTGGACTTTGTCATTGAGTAGCTGTGTGTCCTTGCACTTGTGATTTAACCTCCTGGGTCTCAGTTTCCTCATCTGTAAAATGGGGGCAGTAATAGTACCTCCCAGGGTCGCTGTGAGAGTTAGCCATGAATAACGTCAGTGAGACACTAAACTTGGTGAGAAACTCAGAAGCAGCTCCCCAGGTGCATTGTTAACAGGTTAGTAATAGCAGTGAAAATAATTCCTGTTGGTGGACACAAAGGTGAACCAGTCTTTGTGGCCCTCTGCGAAGGTGGTCGAGATGCACTTTCAAATAGGTGACAGGAGAGACAGATGAGCAGTGAGGAGTGGGCCCTCCTGACAGGGCAAGGTAGCACAGAGCCAACGGCACTTCCTGAAAGAAATCACCTGGGAGCTGGGTCTTGGAGGACCCATGTGTGGTTTGGATGGGCGCGAGTCCAGGGTGCAAGATCAGTGAAGCCCAGGACACCCGGCGATGGAAGCACGCGGTGCGGGGCGCTGACTGCCCAAGGTGCCAGTGGAAACCAGCCGGCACGTGGCTGCAAGCCACCGGCCTGCAGGCTTGCAGCTGCCAGAGGGGGTGCTGTTTCCTAAATTGCACAGAGGTACCCTAGAGGCCAGGAGTCTAAATCCTGGTGCAGGGCAGAAAGCCTGCTGGGAAAACAGCAAGAAAGCTGTGCTGGGTGGGCAAAACCCCAGGAAAGGACCTGGGAAGGCCTGCTGAGGGGAGATTTGGGGCAGGGAAGGGCTTGAAGGGTGGACTCATTTTAAATCACTAGACCCCCATGCAGGGGCAGGGATCCTGGAGTCTGACAGTCCTGTGTTCAAATCCCTGCCCTGTCACTTGGTAGCTAGGACCTGGAGCAAATCACTGTCCCTCTCTGGGCTTCAGTGACCTCCTGGCTAAAATGGGGATCATAAATCCTGGTTTATGGGATTATTTGGGCGTGAGGTGAAATACTGCCTGTCCAGCTCCAGGTAGAGTGCCCGGCACAGAATGAGTGGCCATGGAAGTTATCTGTTATATTAATAGTAATAATATAATAACCCCTTAAAAGCATGATGTGTTGATCAGTCACGTGAGCATGCATTACCAAGTATGCTAATCAGATGGCTGACACAAAGAAACTGAGCACTGCCAGGGCGCCGGGTGCCTGGGGGAGGCCCAAAGGGGAGGTGATAGGTCCTGCAGGTTCCGACTTTCAGAGTCTGTGGGAGCCCCTCTCCCTGGAGCATCTGAGCCCTTCAGTCCCTGGGCGCCAAGGGCAGCAGTGGGTGCCTGGAGGACTGGTGCAGGGAAATTACTGGCCTTGGGACTTGGATGGAAGCTTCAGGAGCCCAGGAGGTTGTCGGTTTCTGGCTGGGGCATGGGTGGAGACCCTGGCTGCCTTGATCACCGCTGGGATCCCAGGGAGCATTTAAAAGGTGCTCCATAAATCCTTGTTGATGAATGAATGAGTGAATGGTCTAAGAGGTCAGGAAGATGGCATGAGTTTGTCACAAGGAACCCCAATACTGGATTCAGACTTTCAGACTTGAGCCATCATGGGGGCTCGTGGTGCTGTGTGCAGCCACGGTGGATGAGCGCACAAATACTCCTGTGCACATACACACACAGATGTGGTTCACAAACACACACAGCACTCTCATGCACATACGTCTGCCACATTCACACATGCCTGCTTGTGCACACGCAACCCTCCCCTGCATACACACAGTCACAGGTCTAGACACAAGCCCCTACATTCACACACACACATGCATATCATCTACCGATACATGTACACCCCCCACACAGTCACACATTCTCAAGTGTACACACATGTGTATGAACACACATTCACAGATGTAGTCAAATGTGGGGGATGTACCCACATATGCACACTCAGATGCATACATCCTCAGATGCACACGCATTTCTTCACAGTCATACTCATTCACAAATAAACTCGTCACCACCTTCACACACATGCACACACATTCACAGATAAGGACACATCCCTCCACATTTACAGACACACACACATTTACACATCTACACACATCTCTCCATGCCCACACAAACTGCACACACACAAATACCTTCACACACTTCCCCCAATCACCCCTGAAACATAAACACACATCTGTAAGTGTGTACATATTTGCCTGAACATCCCCACATTCATAGATGTATTCAGATTTCCCCATCTACATACACCTAGATGCCACACATACCCCACGCATTCATGCACATTCACAAATATATGCATGTTTCCACATCCATATGCATTTTTACAGATATACACAATTCTCCCAGATTCATACACATCCACAGATGTACACACATTCCTTCACACCCACACAATCACATACACTCACAGATAGACACACACGCCCTCGCATTGGCACACACTGTCACACACAGCCTCACTGACACGTGCACACACTCACAGCTGCTACATCCTGAGCTACTGATGGCCAACTTCAAAGTCTGCGGCACCCCAGCCAGTCCTAGGCACCTCGGGGCTTTCTGCAGCTCCAGCCCCCTGAGTGAGTCCTGTGTGTCCCCTGGCATGCATGCTGGCTGTACTTCCCTCCCTGTTCAGAACATGCTCCCATCCACCAACAGCCACGGATGTCTGGGGCGGAGGCGGGAGGGTTGCCACCGTGGTTTTTCTTACCCCCTTGGCAAGTTTTGATGGATGGCATTTGATCCAAAGGTGCCCTCCTCTAATGCTCTCCCAAAAGGAGAGCCGGGTACACCCAGGCCTCTCTCCGCTCACCCTGAGACTCCAAAATCCAGATGAGAAACCACCTTTTTGCACTCAATTATAACAAGCTGCTTTAGCCATAAATTAAGTTAGAATGCCTCTGCCCACAATAAGCACAAGGGATACCCCTTGCCCTTGTCATAAATTAACTCCTTGATCCAATTTTAAATGAATTATAAAAGTTGAAAATTAAATCGGGCTAAATGAAGGGCTTCTCCTGTTATTTTAATGAAGCAGGAGCGGCCAGTGACTCAGAGCGGAGCTGTGATGACTTCCAGCTCCAACTCCAGCTGCAGGCTCCTACCAGCTTGGGCGCCGTCCATCCCTCACCGGGCAGAAGGGAGCAGGCCCTGCGCTGTGCCCTGGCCGGCCCACCTCCAGCCCCAAAGACTGTAGTAAACCTGAGTACGGATTACATGTCTAAGTGTAATGGGCATGTGTGTTTTTCCTTATTTATTTTTAACTCTTTATTATGGGAAAAAATTCCGATGCACCCAAAAGTAGAGAAAAAGGTTAAGAAGCACCTCCACACACTATCATTCAGCTTCAACAAGAATAATTATTCTTAGAAATTAAAGCAGGAAGCGGATTTGGCTCAACAGATAGTGCGTCCACCTACCACATGGGAGGTCCAGGGTTTAGACCCAGGGCCTCCTGACCTGTGTGATGAGCTGCTGCAGTGCTGATGTGCCCAAGGAGTGTCGCGCCACACAGGGGTCCCCCACGTAGGGGAGCTCCACTCGCAAGGAGTGCACCCCACAAGGAGAGCCGCTCAGCATGAAAAAAGCGCAATCTGCTCAGGAGTGGCGCTGCACACACGGAGAGCTGATGCAGTAAGATGACGCAACAAAAAGAAACACAGATTCCCGTGCTGCTGACAACAACAGAGGCGGACAAAGAAGACACAGCAAATAGACACAGAGAACTGACAACTGGGGTCGGGGGGCGGGGGGAAGGGGAGAGAAATAAATAAATAAATAAATAAAGACAAGGCAACCACCCAGTGTGAAGACTTCGTAACTGGAAGCCGTGACAGAGGCTGAGGCCCTCTGTAGTGGACTCAAGCCTGATGGCCCTCAGAGCAAATGGAATGGGCCATGCCACCAGGCACCAATATAAGATCCTGGGCCACCAAGCAGCAGGATGTGGGACTCTTCAGTGAGACTTCAGGGTGTGAGCCAAGGGTCATTAACCTTTTCTCTTGGCTGTCATGGGGCTATGTAAGCTTCCTCTGGGCCCAGGTGCCATTTTAGAAATGACAGGAGAGGAGAGCTTGTTGGAAAGTGAGGAAACAACTCTATCAAGAACTCTGAGGAGATTTCATATTTACCCAAAGAGACTATTTTAAACCAGAAGACACTGCAATCAAGGAAGATGGGAGCCCCAGGGAAAGATGAGCTCAATTATAGAAAATACATAAAGTTACATTTTTAAACATATCTGAGTTTCACTGCATGTTTTTTGTTGTTGTTGTTTTTTAAAGGTTTACTTATTTATTTATTTCTCTCCCCTTCCCCCACCCCAGTTGTCTATTCTCTGTCTATTTGCTGTATCTTCTTCTTTCTCTGCTTCTGTTGTTGTCAGCAGCATGGGAATCTGTGTTTCTTTTTGTTGCATCATCTTGTTGTGTCAGCTCTCCGTGTGTGCGGCACCATTCCTGGGCAGGCTGCACTTTCCTTTGTGCTGGGCAGCTCTCCTTACGGGGTGCACTCCTTGCGCGTGGGGCTCCCCTACGCGAACGACATCCCTGCGTGGCACGGTACTCCTTGCGCGCATCAGTGCTGCGCATGGGCCAGCTCCACACGGGTCAAGGAGGCCCGGGGTTTGAACCTCAGACCTCCCATGTGGTAGACGGACGCCCTAACCACTGGGCCAAGTCTGCTTCCCACGCATGCTTTATTGATGCTGTATAAGGCCCAGGAAGGACACAGAATACTTGCAGTTTGTTGATCTTACACAAAGCTCAAAAGGCATGTTTTCTAGTTTCTCCTTGACCTGAAATAAGAACAGTGATTTCACAGAGATCTATGGTACCTGGGCAGAGAAGGCGCTTAGGTTGCTGTTACTACTCCTCAGTGGGTAAAAGACCCGTATAAGACGGAGTCACTAGTCTTAAAATATAGGAATTGAAGTCTAAAGGGTTTTCTTTCTTATGGGGACTTGGGAAGTGGATTACTGGTGGGATTTTCCCAAAATTTTCCCAAAGGATTATTTTTCTTTCTAGCTCTCTTCCTTCCCATCCCCTCTGCTTTGCCTTGGGGAGGTCAAGGGCAAAAAAACACTGGGCGAAGAACAAGAGACCTCTCCAAAAGCCGGAAAGGAAGGTGCTGTGGACAAGTTGTTTTAAATTGGGTTTAGGCTAAAGCAAATAGATTCGAATCAGAAGCAGGAAGGCCCGAATAGTAAACCTCAAACCCAGAAAACCCAAGTTGTAAAGAAGGTATTAGGAGCCCGTTGTGTCCCCGCTTCTCATTTCAATGAGCTCATCACCACTCGCAGGCCGCCAACGACGATGCCAGGCCACAAATCAGAGGTGCCACAGAAGACAGTCCTCAGGGAACTGGAATGCCAAACAAGGGCTGTCTTGGGAGAGCAGGGGCTCTAATTAACCAGAGCTGGCTTGCGAAGGTGCCAGGGCTGACTGGCCAGTCAGCCCAAAGAGAGAGAGTGGCAGGGCGGCTGTTTAGATCGGAGCAAACCCCCTTCAATCAGGCTTTCAAGATAATTAGGAAGCAGAAGGACAATTTGCTAATGGCCTAAGTAGGCATAGCACCAGCCTTGCCTGTGCGGCAGGGCAGTTTCCGCCTCTCCTTTTATCTGCTCTTTCATTTCCAGACAAAGGGAAGTTAGTGTTTTTCAAACTTTTTGCCTTACTGTGGTCCATAGTAAGAAATACATATTCCATTGTAGCATAGCGTAGATGCACACACACGCAACTGAAACAAAAGTTTCCCGATCACACTGACCTTTCTGTGTATGACAGTATTTTCTCTTCTTTTCTATACTATTCTGCTCCATATTTTAAAAATGCTGGTCATGGTCCTCTAAATTGAAGTTGTCATTCACAATTGGGTTGCAACTGGAAAATATTGGTCCATTTGAGGCACCTATTTGGCTTGGTATTTCATGGCCATTCAGAGAGTTCCCAGGTGGACAATTGGTTTGGTATTTTGCACTGTGATTAGTTTGAGCTTCTGATATCTGGGGTCCAAAGCACATAGCTTGTTTGCAGGACTACTGGGATTGAGGTATGACTAGTGTTACTGTTAGTACTGAGGCAGCTGTAAGGCCCAGGAGAGATTTCCGGTCACAAAGGCAGTAGGGATACAAATGCAATGTCTTCTGGTCTGCTAAGCTGAGTTTATAAAGAGTAAATTCTGTCTCTGGGCTCAGGAGATGGCTTTGTCTTTCTAGAAACACAGTCATTGCAAAAAGCCTGATATATCCTAGCAAAACAAGGTCAGAGCTAGACACCAGGACAGCTTGAGTCCTAGACTGACTCCGACTGGCTGTGGGATCTTGAACAAGTCCTCTACCTGCTGTGGTGGACACCACTGGGAGCCTAATTCAGCCCTCAAGTCCCCACTTCCTCTCCTCTGCCACCTCCGTCACAGCGCTGGAAAGCTGATTACTCCCCTCCCGGCTTCCTTCTGCAGCCAGAGGCAGTCACAGGACTCAGCTCTGGCCAATGGAACGGAAGCAGAAGTCTGATGGGAAGAGGATGGTGTTGGGAGAGTTTTTGACTGCTTGATAAAAGGTAAAGGGTGGCCGGGCCAACCCTTTCTCCATTCTTCCCGCTTTGAGCAGGCATGATTCAGAGAGCTGCAAAAAATCCTTTTACGACCAGGAGGTGACAAGCATGAAGATAAAAGCCAAGCCACTAGGGATGACAGAGCAGAGGAATAGGCGACACTGAGTACACAAACAGCAGCAGCTGCCAGCCTCTGGATTTCTGGTTATGTGAGAAAAATAAGCATCTATTCGCTTAAGGTGCTGCCAGGTGGGTTTTCCGTTTTATGCAGCTTAATGCATTCCCAATTAATACAATCTCTCTGGGCAATGTCAAATGATCACACCATAACACTAGTCTGACTTTCCCCATGGAGCTGTTGGGAGGGTCAAAATGAGGGTTTCTTGGCCTTGGCACTGTCAGCTCTTGGAGCTTGACAATCCTTTCTTTATGGGAACTGTCCTGTGCATTGCAGGATGTTTAGCAGTGTCCCTGGTCTCTACTACCTAGATGCCACTAGCACCATCCCCCCAGGTGTGACAAACAAATGTATCTTCAGACATTGCCAAATATCCCCTGTGGGGCAAATTGGCCTCCAGCTGAGATCCTCTGGTCAAAAGTAATGACGGGGAAGCGGAGGTGGCTCAAGCAGTTGCGCTCCTGCCTTGCACATGGGAGGACCCAGCTTAGATTCTCAGTGCTTCCTAAAAAACCAAAAACAAACAGCAAGCAAAGCAAACACTAAAACTGACTCGATGCACTTATGACAGGAAAATGACTTAGTGGGTTGGGGGCTATTAACAGAATGTTCTAGAAGGACATTTTGTGTACTGATCAAAAATGGCATTAAGTAAGGCCATTCTTGCTTGTTTCAGAACTTCTTCAAAAAAAGAGCCTGGCAAACTTATTTCCTTCAGAAATACTACATTTCTCTGATACTGGAAATACTAAGACCAGCTGTTGTATTTGCAAGTTATTAATTCAATGCCTAAGACACCTTAGATCTTTGGTAGAAACATGCTAACCTTGGGTAATGATCATTTATTCATTCTCCTTCTTTTGGAGACAAAAATCTTTATGTCTTTTGAAGACCACCCCCCCCCCAGCCCCATTTCTCAGTCCATGTGACTTGGAAGGAGCCATTCCCACCCCAGATTCCAGAACAGAGATGGGACCTAGGCTTAAGCTGATCAACATATCTCATCTTCGGACCACAGCAATTGGTTCAGAGATGAGCATATGACCCAATTTGAGCCAATTAGAGACAGCCCCTGTCTATCAGGGTAGGGCCATGTAAGCCAGGGTCACTGGAAGCCATCGTACAAGTTAAGGGGTGAGCCTGCCTGAAGAAAGAGCCAACCAAGAGGAAAGAAGAGGAGGGAGACTAGATCCTGTTACCATCATTTGATGACAGACTCAGCCATGTCCAAGTCTTGTGCTATTCATGACTTCCCAGCTGAATGAGCCAATAAATAAATTCCAGTTTTTGCTTCAGTTAGTTCAGATTGGGGTGTTTGTCTTTCACAAGCAAAGCCAAGTGCAGGCATTAATATCCGGAATGACATCATTTAAGGTGGTCTATCTTATAGAAAAGCCACACAGGCAGGGAGGGAGGTGCCTATGCATTTGTGTGATATTTTTCACTTCATACTATCAAATCTGGCAACATACCTAAAATATTTTTTTAAAAAGAAGGATAACCCAACCATAACAATAAAGTCAAACAAAAACCAGGAGTCTCTGTGCCGATGTGTCCTTCTTCTCCCTGCAGGATATATCAGAGAAATGTGGAAAAGTCAACCCTAAGAAGCCACACTCTGGAGTTAGACGCTAATAAAGATGTCACTGGGGCATCTAGAAACTCATAAAATAGGGTCTGGTTGAGCCTTGAGGCCCTGGGTGGCAGCTTGCCCAGAGCAGTGTCAGAAGCCACTAAAGCATCTGAAACTCCAGAGGTACAGGTTCTCTCTCTCAAAGAGGAAGTCTCGACCCACATAAATACTGTCTAATGACATTTGCCGAGGCTGCTGGCAGAAGTTCCAGGCACCTCACCCTGCCATATTTTTGCCACCATGACAAACAGGAGAAATTGCAATAGCACTAGGCCAGGCCAAGGGCAGCAACTGCTGCCAAGCATGGCACCGTCCCTCTGTCCCAGCACCCCCAGAGATGTGGGCATGCAGCACAGTATGCAGCAGGACAGAGTCTCGAGAGGACACAGCTCTGGCCCCTTCTCAGACCCACTGGCTTTTCTCTGGAGTTTCAGTTTGGTCTGAGCTGACTCCATGATTCTACCTTGCCATGAGGCTCCCAGCAGACGTGGTCTTGTGACTCATGCCCAAATCATTAAAATTATACCACACAGAGGGAGGGGCCCTGTGGCCCTTTGGGCTATTAGACTGAGAAATGTCCTCTCTGACCAAACAAAAATGATTTGCGGGGACTGGGGAGATCTTACCTATGGCAACTGCCAGGACACCCTTCTTTCACAGACTCAAGTTCAGACTTTAGCCCTGAAACCCTGTGCCAATAGACTGCCCTTTTGGAGATTCTATTTCTTCATCAGAGGAAAGAGACCAATAGTCCCTCTTTCTCTGAGGTATTTAAGAACTGGGAGGTGGGCATAATAGAAACATACGGAAGTTGTTGTAATTATGATTGTCATTATTCTTATTACTATAGACATAGAGTAAAGTGTTGGCTTTGCCTGTTGGTCCACCCCAAGCAGAGCTCAGAAGGCAAACCAAGGGTCTTCTCTTGATGCAGAAGAGAGTCTGAGAAAAATTAAACTGGGGTTAGCTCTAGTTTGAAATAAACAAGAGTTTCTTTCAAACAGTCTCCCCAATATTATAAGGAGTGGCATTATGGGTTTGTTTGGTTTTCTTTTTTGTTTTGCTTTTTTTTCATCTTCCATCACATCTTACGCGTGGTAGATGCTCAACTGAACTTAGCAATCAACAGCTGTTGGTTGGTTAGAAATGATTTGTGTGGACCGCCAGGTCTCCTCTTGCTGGGAGTGGGTGGGGATGCCATTTGGGTAGGTCCAGCATCCCCCACCTGTGAAGTGCTCGTCTGTCTTCAACCTAATGTCAGGCCACGGGTGCCAAAGCAGCCCCATCCAGAGCTCTGCTTCATAAATAATCAGTCAGACACACATTTGACTTAATCAAGAAAGGCTATGTAAAGCAGATTAATGACATTTTGATGAACTTTTCAACTCAATTTGAAAAGGCATGCTACGTTAACCACGGTTTCCAATTACTCTCCAGGAAAAACTCTGGGGAAAGTTGAGAGCCCTCTAAAGCACAAAATGTACTTGTAGAGAGATGGCCATCTAACCACAGCCATCTTCTTAGAGTCTTTCTACATTGTTGGTCAAGACAAAAAATAAGGAATAAAAAAGAACAAAAAACCACCAACAACCAAAACAAACACAATGAGTTATCTTTCTTCAGAGGAATGTCTGAAGGTGTTCAGACTGAAGACCCAAGTTAGCAGCATTTGATTTGCACCTACATAGTAATTAAATGTGGCCAAAATAGGGGGATAAGGGTGCAAAGCCACTCCTTCCATTAGCTGTGCCTCAGTTTCTCTCTCTAAAGGGAGCAATGGTTGGACATGCTGCTTCGGGGTCTCTAAGTGACACAGTAATGAACACTGTGGGAGCCGTTGGCTGACCAGCTCTCCTCCCCTGAAGCCTAAAGCTCCCCAAGGGCAGAGCTCTGCCTGTTTTGTCTCCTGCTGCTCAGGCTTTGAGCAGGTGAGGGATGTGACTCAAAGTGGTCTGCTTAAATGGGAAATAAATAGGATCTCGGTTTCCAGATCAGCAATAAAGGAATAACCAGGGCTTTTGTTTTGTTTTCCCGAATCTTGACTCCAGATGAAATGGTAGACAAGAGTTTTGCATTTCATTGCTGGGCCCCTGTGACTTGCCTGGTTATGATATTGCTGATCGCCCTGTGCATCCTGCTCTTCCCTGGCTCTGTCACCTGAGCCAATGGTGATGTCACCAATGGTTGCTGCTCAACTCAATACCCGTGCAAGGGCTTCTACAGAATCATCTGGAGTTGCCATCTCAGAGCCCCTGGCCTGAAAGGAACTTCTACCGGTAGAGGCAGGACCAAAGGAGGGACATATGGCATTTTTTACTCTGAAGGATTTTCTCAAGTATGTTTCCCTTTCTCCAGGTTGATTTAAAGAAAACCCGTTGCACTCAAGTTTCTCCAGCAAATATCTCCAGGAATTACACCCATTACTCTTCCCACTCTGTGCCTTTGTGCATGCGGTTCCCTCTGCCTAAAAACCCTTCTTTCCTCCACTCACCCACCATCCCCTAGAGGTTACCAGTTAAAGCAGAAATTGAAACCGTAGATGCCTGTGGGGGCCAGGTCAGAACACAGGTGAGGAAGGTAGACTGGGCACCACACCCCTTTTCTGAACTCCCCAAATCCAAAGGCTCTGGCATGCATGCTTGCTGTAGATCACGCATGACAAAACCTGCCCTGAGCTGATCTTGTTTGACCAAACAGATGAGAAATGACTTATAGCCTTTATTTTCCCACTCAGAAATATTAATGGGTTTGATGACAGGCTGCTGCCCCAGACTTAGTTTAGGTACCATGTTACCTCTCTAAAATCTAAACAAGTCTGAATTTGGAGATACATTAGTCCCTAACATTTTAGATGAGGAATTAAGGGCCTGGACACTAGAGAATGGTGGGGACTTTGGAAAAGTGAACTTGGAATCTATGCAGAGTGCCAGTTAGCTGGTTGTTGCTGCTCAGGAAGGCAGGCCCTGTGGTATCAGAGCTTCTGCGTTTTCAAAAGAAGTTGAAAATCCAGACATTGATGTGTGCACTACCCATTCTTAAAACACTGCACAGGGAGCAGATGTAGCTCAGGCAGTTGAGCACCTGATCCCACATGGGAGGTGCTGGGTTTGGGTTCTGGTGTCTCCTAAAGAAGACAGACAAACACTGAGCAGATAGTGAGCAGACAACGAGCAAACAATGAGCAAGACAACAAGCAAATAACAAGCAGATAATAAGTTAAAACCAACAGCAGGGAGTGGATGTGGCTCAAGCAGTTGAGCTCCCTCCTCCCAAAAGGGAGGTCCTGGGTTCAGTTCCTGGTGCCTCGTAAAGAAAAACAAACAAGCAGATAACAAGCAAAACAATAACAACAACAACAACAACAATAAGCAGACAACAAGTGCAAATATTGAGCAAAAACAACGAGCAAATAGCTGAAGGAGTCACCTGGGGGGCTGGGGGTTGGAACACTGCTCAGACTAAACAAAGCCATCCTGCCTGCCTTGCAGCTCCTTTGTTAGAATCATTCATTCCTGGCCAGCCTAAAATGCTGCCATCCTTGATAAGTGTTCCTAGAATTCCCCACTTGTCATTAAATGTCCCCTACCCCCACCTTATTTTCCCAATAATTTTTAAATTTTATGCACAGTCGTGGTATTTATTTTCCTTCCTCTTATCCTACCTATGGCTAGTGGCTAGTGCCTGGGGCATGGTAAGGCATCTATAATTAGTCCATATTATTATTGTCACTTATCATTACAGTTTGGTTAGAATCGCATGATTCTGGAGAGCATAGACACTGTCTCAACCTTTTTGTTATCTGAGTCTCTCTGGTGCCAAACCTTTAAGGCCTGAAGTCACCGGAAGGACTTCTCTGGCCTGAAGGTAGCTTGGAGGTCAGTGACCCAACTGCAGGGCCCTGGGCAAATTCCTTGTCTCTGGGTTCCTCAGTCTGTCTTTGGGTAAATCATCCTGCTTCTGCTCTCCCTCCCCCTTCCCCCATCCTCCACATCCAAGCACACTTTTGCACTTGCGCCCCATGGGGGGAGGAGGCAAGGCAATAAGGTAATTAACAGAGAACCCTTACAGAGAGAGGTGCCGGGCGACGGTGCAAGGAAAGAAACGGGCCCTTTGGTAGGGGGAAGGCGAATTAGGATAACCTGGTGGAGTGGCCATTTCTGGGCAGATCAAGGGAAAACGGGGGACTGGAGCACCTTGTCCGGCAGGGTAGCAGAGCGGCTGGCGGTGGAGTCACAGTTCCTGGGTTCAAATCGTGGCTCCTTGACCCTGGACGAGTGACAGAGCCTCTCCGGGCCACCATTTCCTCAACTATACAATGAGTAGGAGAAGCATACGGTCTTGGCTGTGTGTGTATGAGGGATAAATGAGTGGACACTCAGTCAATAAATGAGTCGACACGAGGCCACACTCAGGAAATGGCGGCTTTTACTGTTATTAACGAGATCACGCAATCTGGCTTCTTGTCAGGCAACATAACCGCTTTTCAGTTTATCCTGTGAAGCTCCAGTGTGTTTAACTTAAGGGTGTCTGTGGGATTCAGCTGGATGTGCAGTGATAGAACTGGCTGGGACTGTAAAGAAGCATGATTATTAAATCTATATTCTGCCATAAAATATTTTTCTGAATAGAAATGTATTATGTTGTGCTGTGTCAAGGAGGAAATCACACATTATCGAGACCAACTAGCCAAATGACCTCATCTGGGTGGGCCACCCAGCACAGCGAGGTAAGGGAGGGGGCCGGGCAAGAACAGCCTTCCTGGGGGAATTTCCAACTCCCACTGGAAGAAGCTGATTGTGCCTGCAGCAGATTTTTCCCTAGGGGCGTTGTCACCACTCAGTGCCTGGGCAAGTGCCTGAACTCCCCTGTCCTCATTTTTCTTACCTGTAAAATGGGGCTAATACCCACAGAGTGTTTGTGAAAATTAAATTAATCCACGTATGTAAAGGGCTAAGAAGACAATGAAAACAGGTTTATCATCTTTCCTGGGGTGGGGGTAGAAGTGACACTGACTCGGTTTTCTATAGGGTCTTTGAAAACTCTACAACTGCTGAGCTGGGGACCCTGAGAAGTGACTCAGGCCGATTGGGGGCTAGTCTTGAGAATCGGTTACTTTCATTTTTTTTGAGAATCCGCCTTCGCTGCCCTTGGCCAACCTTACCAACACCGCTGAAACCCTCCCAGTGATTATCTTAGGATAAAAGCTTTCATCATGAAAAGTTTTGTTTGAGAAAGCACGAACTGTGCCCCCACGGCTGGCTTTCCCGCACGCCGGGATTCTGTCCACACTCCCACAAAGGCGAAGATTATCTCTCTCTGTTAAGGGTTTAAAATCCTACAAGCCGGCCCTGCAAGTGACCAGTATCAGATTATGATAACAAGATCATGTTCAGTTATAAAAACAAGTGTCTACACTTTTCTCATGTCACTTTCTCTTGGGGTCCCTTCTGAGAGGGAGGCTCAGCTCATTTTGAAGGCAGCGCTTTGAACTGAATTCATGGGGTATTTGCATAAGAAGATTTGAGGCTGAAGAATGGAGGCTATTGCATCTGCCCATTAATATGCCTGCTTATTCAGCACATTCTAAGCCTATTGATAGCCCACAAAGGGCTCAAATTCAAGGACAGTTATCCTATGGCCATTGTGAGAGCTTCAATTCAAGGAATATGTTCACTCGAGGAATACAGTTGTTACAATTAGATATTTTTCATGAAACATTATAAAGAACTAATGACAACTAGAAGCACAATACTGCAACAACCACCAAAAAAAAAAAACCCACGAAAAAACGCTTCATAACTCCACAGGCTGGACTCCAGCTGGCTCTCCCCCTCCTCCTCATCTCCCCCACACTTATTTTCCCAGATGCAGCGGCGGGTGATGGATGGCGAGCTCCAAACGCCAAAGTGCGTTTATCTTGCTCCCAAAATTTAAATAAAAAGCCCAATGAAATAAACAGATTCCAGCCGCAGAAGAGAAGAAACCCACAGAGCCGGCATAAATAGTGGTTAATTTAATCCCGTTTATGAAAAACGTCACAGGCTCTCCACCCAGGGATGCGCAAGGCACTATTTTAGCACAGGGATGAATTATTTGCAGGGAGAAAGCGTATCTCCTATTCAGGGATTGAGGAAAGATGTTTATGCAGATCGAGGAGAATTCAAAACAGGCAGGGAAACTGTGCTACCGAGGCCATGTTTCAAGGGGCTTCAGCCAAGGAGGGCAGTTTTTGAGAAAGTCGCATCTCTCAGGCGGGATCTGTAAAAGGAGCAGGTTTGGAAGGCGGGAGGCTGAGCAGGGCTGGGGAGGCGGAAGGAAACTTTCCAAGAAACCAGGGGGCTGAAACGCTGGTTCCAGCGGGGTCGCCTGGATTGGGGACATTGTCTGGGCCATTGTGCTCAGCTCCCACTCGGCCCAGCATTGTCACAGGGGCCCATCAAACCCCGGGCCCGAGCACCGGTTGTATTTTTCTCACTCTACATCCCTCAGAAAAGACATCAAAGACCAGGGAGATGTGCTTTTTGCTTTGTTTGGTGCCTGATTCTCAACATGTGGTTTCCCGGGCCAAACTTCGGCACTTTTAACCTATTCTGTTCAGCTTAGGCCTGAGCTGTATTTGAGCATTAGGGAAACTATAGTAACCAATAATCTGCCTGTTGCTGAAAAGAAACTATGTATCTTGTCACACAAGAGCTGTCGGTGGATCACCATCCTAGACGAGACCCTTTAGGGGCTCCAGGCTTTCTTTCCTGGGGCTCAGCCTGTGCCACTGAAAAGGTGTCAAAACCCTTTGCCTTTCTGGCACCGTGGGTCCCGGCCCATGTTAATCTATAATTAACAAATAAGACATTGTCCCTTGCAACATATCAGCATTTGATTATCTATTACAAATGTTTTCATCAAGTCATAAATGAGGCCTCTTAACAAAGGGGAGAAAAAAACTTTTGGTGTAGTCCAGGGGTGGAGCAGCCTGGGGATTTCTTGGTGGGTTGTTTGGGTTCCTTTGCATATCAAGGAGGGGCGGGTATTGCATACTGCTTTACAAAAGAAAGAAAGAAAGTGAGGGAGGGAGGTAGAAAGAAAAGGAAAAACCAGAGAGCTCAAATCCTGTCCAGATCCCTTAGGAGCTGTGCAATCCCAAGCAAGTCTCTTGAGGTCTCTGGACTTCATGCTTCCTCATCTCAAAATGGGGATAATAACAGACCCTCTCTGGAAGGCCTGTTAGGAGGATCAGCCAGGCTAACCCTTGGAGGGGAACCCAGGGAGGGGCACACAGAAGGGCTCCAAAAGAACTGGCTGCAAGT
The DNA here is from genome assembly GCF_030445035.2 of Dasypus novemcinctus. Taxonomy (NCBI): domain Eukaryota; kingdom Metazoa; phylum Chordata; class Mammalia; order Cingulata; family Dasypodidae; genus Dasypus; species Dasypus novemcinctus. The sequence goes on along the minus strand of NC_080690.1, from coordinate 36,232,720 downwards.
GGCACTTCACAGAGGAGCACCACGTGCAAGGTGGAGTAGCAGCAGGCAACTCCACGCCTGGGATCCACATAGTTAAATGCTAGTAGCAACTCATTATTATTATTGCACTACATGTTTATTGATATCGCATCCTCTTGAAGAACAGCATGTTCATTGTCAAAACAATTACAATGCAGAAATGCAGAGTGTAGAAAGTGAATGTTTATGGAATCCTGCCCTCCCGAGCAGGGCTGGGAGTGGGGTGAGGCTAGCAAGGTGCATAGGGTGCAAAATTGAAAGAGGCTCTTATTCTCAGGGTGGTGTGAATGCGGTTCCTCACTTGCCTCACCCTAGTCCCAGTCCTGCTCCTAAGAAAGCACCGGGAGGAGCTGGATCCTGCAGTTTCCTCAGTACACAGACCAACACTGCGTTCTTATTGGCAAAGGGAGCTCACGCCATGCAGAAAGACAACTTCCCAACAGATCTCCGGATATCCTTTTATGCTAACAGTGGATAGCTCTGCCCCATCCTTGTGTTGTTTTGCTTCCTTAAAAATAACCTATCTCTTTGCTGGTTTGCTTTACTGTTATAGAATTCTGAAATGAGAGGCAACCGTGTTTATCATCTGGGTACTTAGTGGCCTGACTTTTCTCATGCTTCTATGGCCAAACTAATAACTGCTTAGGTCTCTGTTATGAGTCTGTCATTGAACTTTTACAACCAGGTGAGGTTACTAGGCATCAGCATCACTCCATTTTACAGGTAAGGAAACAAGAGTAAAGTTACTTGGCCTAAGTCATTGAGCTACTGAGTGGCTGAGTCCAGACCAGAACTCTAACCCCCACCTCAAGCTGCCCAACAAAGCCACTGCAGCAGCTTTCTCTTATTTCAACGTCACATTGAAACATTTTCTTGCTGCTTGAGATGGGAGGCAGATAGCTGCCTTAGTCTAGCTCCTCTGCTCTCCCACCTCATTCTTTGACTAAAGGAGAAATTTTACCACTTCTGAGACCCTCAGTCCAATCCGGCATATTATAGATGGGGGGCTGAGGCAGAGAGGGTCAGCAGCTTGCCCAGCATCACAGTGTGTCAGTGACCAAGCCAGGACAAGAAGAGCCCCAGAGTTCTCTTGCCACATCATTACGCATCCATCCATTTATGTATTCATAGGCATTTACTGAGTATCCACTGTGCTAAATTCTCAGTATACAAAGTCAGAAAAGCCGTGGGATCTACCTCCAAAGAAGTAGAGTCTAAATGAAGAGGAGAGGGGCATGTAAATTAACAAGATTAGAGAACTCTAATAGATTGATACTAAATACAGTAATAATTAAATAGCTTGCATTTACGGAGAACTTCTTATGGGCCAGGTATGGTGCTCAGCCCTTTATACATGCTATGTCATTTAATCCTCATAGCAATTGATGACATCAGAACTGTAACCATCCCCATTTCACAAATGAGTTGACTGAGGCCCCTGAAGAGGTAAATTAATTTGCCTAATGACGCACAGAGCGACGCTAGCGGCTACCTCTTAAAAAGGATGGGAAAGGCTTCCAGGGGGAGGTGATACCAGTGAGAAATTTTGAAGGACTGCCGGAGAAATCCCCTTCCAGCCAAGGCTAGCCCATGTGCCCCCCTTCCCAAAAGCACAACTCAAGGGGCGTGACGTGTTTATGTCCCCAACCCCCATTTCCCTTTTAAAGGTTTTAAAACCTCAGCCTCGCTGGGGGAAAGGCTACATTTATAACCAAGTCCCAGGGCTCAGAACTTTGGGCCGCCTGCATTAAGTGCTTTCTCAGTGACCCAGCACCCTGGCAACTGGCCGCCTTCTGCTTTTGACAGCTTGGCATATTTGGTCATTTACCGGGTGCATGTGAAGATCAAATGGGTTAAGATTCTTCTCTTTAAACAGCAGGGAAAAGAACATCAAAAAGGTGTACATTTCATTTCCCCAGTTTTGATTAAGTCAAGCATGAAATGAAATGTAATACCCTCAAGTGGCCGGGGTTTACACCATTGATGGCGTTACTTCTGCTTCAGGGGGCCCAATCAGCCCTGGGCCAGGGGAACAAGCTAACAGAGTTTTAGGGTGGCCAGATGGACGGGGTTTACCGTGGTTGAAAAGGCAGCTTAGTGCTGGCCTCTTCAAGCCAACTGTGTGAAAGCCCGGCGCCGCCTTCCCCTCCCGGCTGGCCTGGGCCGCTCCGCCCGTCCCTGCCAGCTCAGGGATGCCACACGGCCCAGGGCTGCTGCGCCCGCGGGCCCTCCTGCGGCCACAGGCAAGGAGGGGACCCAGAAGTGCCTTCTGGGGCAGGGTTAGCCCAAGAGGCCACGGGCATTTGAGGCAGTTGGAAAAGGAAGAAATCCTGGCTGGCTTTCTCTAGAGCTATTTGTCTAGTTAAACTAGTTAACTAGTCTTAGCAGGTTTCTCCCACCCCGACCGCAGCCTGGTATATTGCCAGGTCCAGAGAGGGTAAACTCGGAGCCTGGCTCTTTTTGGCCTTGCAAAATCCTATGAGGCAGGCTCAGAGGGTTAAGTATAGATTTAAACGGTGGTCCTGGGACTCACCAGCTGAATCCATGTGGGTTAGGGTGATGTTACGTCAGTGTCAGGCAGATACTTTGCAGGAAGAAGCCATTTTACCCATGAGGCCAAAGCCTGCTTTTTGATAACCCATGTAATTATTTCCTTTCTGAACACAAAGTTAGAGTATTGGCTTCAATATTATAGCTAAAGAGGTAGGATTATGTTAACCAGTCTGAAATTGAACTCTTGTCTGACTATATCTCAACGTAACAAAGAATTAAATCTTAAGACAAAATGGATTGTTTATTTTCACAAAAGCATGACTGAAAATGATTAAAATAGTCTAAAAATGCTCTCAGAAAAGAGTTTTGGAGCAAAGAAGATTAGAAGGCATTTTATACATTGGATAGACTGTGTGTGGGGGCTCCCAAATTTAAAGCTTTGGGGCCCAGTGAGGATTCGAAAAGAGCTCCGCTGAGCAACAGGCTAATGTTCTGTGCTAGACCCAGCAGGGGCAGGTCTGAAATCAAGTGTGGGCTTTTTTAGGCTGGAAAAGACCCATTTTCCAGAAGTGTTTTCTCCAGGGTTCAGTTCCAGGCTCAGCTGGAAGTTCCAAGTCCTCAGCCACTGGGGAAGAATTTACTAGAATTCTGAAGGCAGCTTACAATCCACTGCTATTGAGCTGCATTAAGTAGATATTACAGAAGGACGGAGAGCTCACTACTCCACGTCACCCTCCCCGGGCATGCAGGGCCTGCCAGGACTGTTCTCTGGGCAGGGCCATTGTTACTGCCCTCCCCAGGGTAGCTTTAAATTGCAAATGCTACCCTGAAAAGGAAAGGAGAAGTGGTTTTCCATTCTCCCTCTTTCTCTCTCTCCCTCCCTCTCTCTTTCTCAAAATGGCCCTCGTGGAAAGAAAATCATTTTAGGCCATAAGAAAATGAAAGGCATTGTTAGCAATGCTCGGACCGTGGCAAATGAAATACACCACGGGGCACGGGAGCTGAACGCTACACTCGAGCTGTTTTATTTTGGTGCTTCGGAATGTGGGCCACAAGAGAACATAAACAATGCCAAAACTGTACGAATTAATAGGCCAGGCTTGACATATTTCCCTTTGTTTGAGGCCAAACAGGCAGGGGTTAGGGGTGTGGGAGGAGGAGGAGAAAGAGAAGGGAGAGGAGAATCTTATTTGATTAAAAAAAAAAATCCAATAATCCAACTGAATAGGAGGAGTGTGCAGCTTCGCTGCTTAATACTGGCCTTCGGAATCAATGGCGAGCAAGCCCTGCCACCACTTGAAATCTCATCACCATCATTTCCTATGATCAACATGCTTTTTTGAAAAGAAAGAGGGGGAGCAGGGAGAGAGAGAGGGAGAGGGAGAGGGCGAGAGATGAAAAAAAGAAAGAAAGAAGGAAAGAAAGAGAGAAAGAGAGAGAAAAATGGTCTCCATAGAGTTGTTTGCAAACTGCAAAGTGCTTCAGCGACTGACATGAAAATGCTGGAAGCTGAAAACCTATTCCCAGGCAGAGGCCTCCTCTGTCACCTTGGTGGGTGAATAATTGTGCCTTTTGCATACGCCTTGTCATCAGCAGCAGGAATGAGGGGGCCCCAAGGACCGCCCTGGCAGCGCTGGTGTTGCACCAGCAGAGTAAATTAAAACACGGATTAGAGCAAGGATGATTGGGGATGACAAGCAAGGCGGGCATAGCCACGGAGCGGGCCGTGCGGCCCATATGGTCCTCGGGCAGCCCATGCAGCGCAGGTTCCCGCAGCCCGTTCCAGCTGCCCGTCTGGAGGGGGCATTTAGGAGGCCTCAAGCCATTTTCTGGAACTGGGAAAATTAGTTTCCCTTCTTTGCTGAGTTCAGAAATACCACCAGCTGCTCCCAGGTACTTAGAGGTTTAAGTGGTAAAATCCATCCTCCCTGCCCCCACCCAGATACGCAGCGGAAGTGGGGGGGGTGCTTGGTGGGGAGCTCTGGTGCGCAGGGTCATGCCTTTTTGGTTACCCTGTTTGAACTCAGAGAAGACACGTTCTGGGGCCTCAGGACCTTGAGAGTTGGATAAAGGTGGCCGCCCAGCCAAGCCAGCTGCCGTGAACTCCGGGCGAGGAGTCAGGGCTGTGCTGGCAACACTTAGGGACGCTGGCTGATATTTATAAAGCACCTACCATGCAGTCATATTCCCAGGGCTGTGCGAATGGTTTGGACAAACTCTACCTTGCCAAAGGTGCCCAAGTATGCCTAAAATCCAGCGCACATTCTGTTCCCCAGGCCCTTGCCTGCTGCAGGGTGTGGTCCCCTGGAAGGAGGGGTGTCTCTTCTGCTCCCCACGGCTATGCCATATGGACTAGCCATGGTCCCGTAGCATCCCACCTTATCCTTGCCACACCCCTGTGAGGTGCGTCCAGTCATCATTCCCATTTTACTGAGAAAACCAAGGCTCAGAGAAGTTCAATACTTGCGTATAGTCACACAGCTACAAAGTGGGGAAGTAGGACTCCAAGCTGGGGATTGCGCCTGCAGAGCTTGGCCCTCTTAACCACTGGTTAGGAGGATTGGAAAGCCACCCCTTGCCCATCACAGGGATCTGAAAGCACAAAAGGATGTGGGGACAGTCCTGGGAAGTGGGGCAGATGGTGTGTATGTGGGGGTTATTGTGGCTGGGGACAGGAGGGGCCGAGACTCCCCCGAGTTGTCAAGTCAGGGTGGCCTCGGCAAGGACAAGGAAGGGAATCACTTCAGCCAAACCCACATTTGATGGGGCATCGCCCACACCAGAGCCCTGCAGGGTCACACACACACTTGCACCCACAAACACACCCACCCCCCAAAATGGCACATTTGAAACAAGTGCCTGTGGACCCCCGCCCACGCCCCCAGGCTCCCACCCCCACCCCGAGGAGGAGGGATTTTTCACTCACTCCCTGCCTCGGTGACAAAAGGCCATCTCAGGGCACCGTTACCCTGTGTGTCCCCTGCGAGACCTATTGAGATAAACTTTACCCCGTGAGGTCTCATGCAGAGAAATTTCTACACAAATGGATCTCTTTCCACACGTCAGGGGCAAGAACTCCTGTGTGAGCCCGAGCGCCGAAGAGAACAAATGACATCCCCTGACTGATTCCTCCTGTCTTGAAACAAGCAGCAGGAAAACAGGAAAGAATTCCTTGTAAGAAATTTGTCCTCAAAGGCGTAGGATACTTACCTTAGAATGCCCCTTTTCTCAGAGCCTGGGGGAGGACACCCCTCTTTGCCACGTGGATGTCACCAGGAGTTTCGCGGTGTTCAACCATGAACGTTGCTCATTAAGCTGTTTCTGGCACCTTCTCTATCTTTGTGCATGACAAGTCCCTTCCAGTTGCTCAGGCTTAGAATTTTGAGGCGTTCTCTTCCTTTCACACCCACGTCTAATCCATCAGCAAGTCATGGCAGTTCTACCTTCAAAACACAGCCACCCCCACTGCTGCTTTGGTCCAAGCCCCCCTCACTCCTTGCCTGGAGAATTGTAATATTCTTCTAAAAGAGTGCCCCCTCCCCCCGATTCTACCTGCTTCTCCATCGCAGCAGCCTCATTCATTCTTTAACAATCTTCCTGCGCTCAGAGCCCTGCGATGACTTCTCATCTCACTCAGAAATAAAAGCCAGCATCCTCACCATCACTGACACAGGCCCACGTTGGCTGCTCCCTGGCCTCCTCTGTCGTTTCCTCTCCCGTCAGTCTCCTCTCATATCGCTGTGCTCCAGCCACGGTGGGCTCCTTTCAGCTCCGCCTATATACCAAACAAGCTGCCGCCACAGGGCCTTTGCACTGGCCTCTCCCTCTGCCTGGACTGCTCCTCCTGCAGTCATCCACCTCGTGCATGCCCTCACTTCCCCCCTTTAGGTCTCTTTTCAATGGCCCCTTCAGTAGACAGACCTTCTCAGACTTTCCTAAATGAAGTAGCTTCACCACCCCCTTATCCATATCACTTCCTGGTCCTTTATCCTGGGACTTAAATCAGTGCCTGGCACATAGGGCATGCTTAAAAAAATTTTTGGAATGAATGACTTCCTAATGTGCAGGGGAGTGCAAAAACAGCCCTCTCCTGTCGTAAGCATGGCTGTAAACGTGCCCCCGCCTCGCCTTCTTTCCTTTCTCCCACGAAGGTATCTTGAGTGCCTCCTGGGTGCCGCACACCCCCATAGTCTTCCTCGGGCCTGAGGCTCCTCAACCGGGGGTGGCCTTCACTTGCTGCTGCAGATGGAGCAGGATGGAGCTGCAGGTTGCACATGCCCCCATGCCCCTTAGCCTTTTCTTATACTTGCCCTCACCTACTGCACACTAGAGTTGGCAGTGATCTCTGCACCTTCCCAGTCTGACCCTCCTTAGGGGCCTTTACCCACATTAATTTTTTTAAAAAGATTTATTTTATTTTATTTATACACCCCTCTTGCCGCTTGGCTGCTGTCCGCTGTGTCCATTCACAGCGCATTCTTCTGTGTCTGCTTGTCTCCCTTTGTTGCATCATCTTGCTGCGCCAGCTTTCTGCGGGTGCGGGCCGTCAGCTCTCCACGGTGGTGGGCCAGCTTTGCCTTCACAAGGAGGCCCTGGGACATGAACCCAGGGCCTCCCATATGGTAGACGGGAACCCAGTCGGTTGAGCCACAGCTGCTTCCCTCACCCACGTTGATTTTTAAGACTGGAACACACACTTATCAGCTCTTCTGCCACCCCTTCCTCCCTGCTCCTTTCTAGCTCGAGAGGGTCCTTAAGGTTCATGCCAGCTCTACTCTGCTGGCACACAGTAGGGGTTCAGAAAATGTTTGCAGAATAGATTAATGAGTGCAGCTACTGGGTACATTTGGACCCTCCCTGTGCGTTCCCTGCTCTCCTGACAGAAGAACAAACAGGAGAACAGATGGGTAAATCAGTGGGTCTGGAGACACACTGATTTGATTGGGATTCTCAGGTCATCAGAGGTTTGCAAACCTTCTCAGTTCCTGGGGCCGGTCGAGAAGTGCTAGCCTGGGGTACCCTCCAGTTGGCAGTAGAGTTGAACTTGGCAGGAATATTTCCACCTGGACCTATGCAGTCTAATTCAGTAGCCACTGGTCATGTGTGGCTATGTAATCTTCAAAAATTAATTATAAAGAAACAATCAAAACTCAGTTCCTCAGTCACACAAGCCACAGTTCAAGTGCTCAGTAGCCACATGTGGCTAGTAGCTCCCATATTGAACAATGTAGATGTAAGATATTTCCATCATCTGGAAATTTCTATTAGATTCTTTTGCCCTAGACCTTCCCCAATATGTTTCTTTTGGTGAGTAAATAATATTGTCCCCAGTGGATGAATAAAGGAACGGAAGCTCAGAGGAATTAAGTAATTTGGTCACAGGTAGGAGGACATGGTTAGCCAAGGCCTGAATTCAAATCCCACACTTCTTGCTTCCTTACTGTAACTAGCTACAATTTCCCAAGCCTTCTTAGGCACATCACACCTTTACCAGTGCAGAAATTACTGTAACAATTTTAAACCAAGGCACTTTAAACTTCTGAAAACCTCCCACCTGCTTCATCTATTTCTGGTGGGGCCCAGGAAAGATAAGCACAGGGGGGTTAAGTCACTTGCCTGGAATGCACAGCCAATTAGTGGAACAGGGAGAGGGGTGGTCACAGCCTGGTGAGTACACGTGTGTGGGGAGCTTTCCTGCCTGCACTTGGCAGCAGGATGCCCACATGTGCCCAGCCAGGCTGCTTGCAGGGACCAGGTGGGGGCATTTGACCCCCAAGTTGGAGATAAAAGACCTGGGATGCTGGACCTCCTTTGTGACTCGCCCCACCCCCAATTCCAGGCCCAACGGGGTCAAGACTCCTCAGGGCCAGACTTGTAGAGCTGGGATTCCAGTGCCGAGGTCCCCAGAAGGGGTGAATGAGAAGGGATCCTGCACAGTTTTCAAGGCCCTTCCGTCTCTGGAGAGAGAAGAGGTGGCCTTGTTTTCGCAAATAATTCATGTAAATCGCTAGCGTGGTACCTGGCACCCAGGAAACGCCCACTAAGAGTGCATTATTATTGTTGTTGCTATGGTTATTCTTGTTATTCATCTATTTTTAAAATATTTTATTTTTTATTTATTTCTCTCCCCTTCCCCCCCGTTGTCTGTTCTCTGTGTCCATTCGCTGTGTTCTTCTGCGTCTGCTTGCATTATCAGGCGGCACTGGGCAACTGCGTCTCTTTTTTGTTGCGCCATCTTGCTGCATCAACTCTCCATGTGTGTAGCACCACGACTGGGTGGGCTGCGCTTTTTTCATGTGGGGCGGCTCTCCTTGCAGGGCGCACTCCTTGTGTGTGGGGCTCCCCTACGCGGGGCACACCCCTGCATGGCATAGCACTCCTTGAGTGTGGTAGCGCTGCACGTGGACCAGCTCACCACACAAGTCAGGAGGCCCTGGGTGTAGAACCCTGGACCCTCCATAAGGTAGGCGGACACGCTATCATTTGAGCTACATCTGCTTCCCTGTTATTCTTGTTATTATTATATCCCCTGATTCTTGGATTTCATACACTTCAATGACAAAAGTTAGCGAAAACTTGAATTTACAGTACAGCAATTTATTGAATATGTAATTTTTTAAAAACTATAAACACCTGACTGCTTAATATTGATAAAACTTTCAAAATATTGTTCAAGCTAAAAGATGTGTGAGCACCAAAGGCAATACCTGGTCTTAGACTCGATCCTAGGCTGCAGAGCAGGAAATGCTGTAAAGGGTATTGTTGGGTCAACGGGGAATGGAAACTCAAATGATAGCTTAGACATAATTTATTGGATCAAGGTTAATTTTGCTGAAGTTGCTCAGTGTGTTGTGGCTACGTAAGTGACTCTTTTGTTCTTAGGAAGTATCCAGGGGTTTGTGACTTGAGGCAGGTTTAGAGAAACAAATCATTTCTCTGTGTGTGTGGTGTGACAGGCACAACTGATAAAGCAAAAGGGAGAAAAGGTTAACTGTAGGCAAATCTAGATAAAGGGGAGAGTGTGTTCTTTGTATTTTTCTTATTTTTGTAAATTTTCTGCCAATCTGAAATTACTTCCAAAGAAAAACTTAAGTTGTTGTTCCTGCTAAACAATGTTCATACAGTTTACTTCGTGTTAGAGTAAAAAGACGATTATGGGGAACTTAGCAAATTGGAAGGAAAAATAGGAGATTTCTGTATCAACCTTAAAACCCACAAAGGGAAGATAAAGTTTTGACTGGTAAAGAGGAAGGTGGGTGGTTTTTTGCTTGTTTATTGTTGTTGGAGTTTTCGTGTTTTTGTTTTGCTTTGTTTTTGGAGAGTTTCAAGTCTCTCAAACTCTTTCAGAAAAGTGAGATTTCATTTTAAACGATCTGAAACCGTTGGAAGCCGATTAAATGCAGCATGCTTGATAATTCTGGGTGCTTCTAGAGCACCAAGTGTTCTTTGAAGTAGTTTAGCATTTCAGAGCTCCACATGTTAATTGTATGCAAAGAAATAAAACACTTAAGCAAACTTCAATCTGAGGAGATTTGCATAAAGGATTAGGACCCATTGGCCCTCGAAAATATTCTTCCATCTGAAAATGGGTGTGCTGCGCACTCAGATCCCCCAAATTTCTTTGTGATCTCATTGAAGTCCAACTTAATCCTGCTTTCTTCATTCGCACCTTCTCTCTAAACCTCCCAGGACTGGGCTTTGAAAGCTGGGATCCTTCTCCTCCCAAACTGAGGGGGGTTTTCCCTTCATTAATTTCTCTAAGAAGATTACCAAGTGCTTGTTTGTTGTTGTTGAAGCAACTAATTTCCCTAAAGCCCTTTGTTTTTCCAACTGGTTTACACTTTAATGCCCTCGATTGAATTTCAACAACAAGGGATCAACTTGACCATCTAAGTCTTTTTAGGTAAAAAACAAAAAAAAACAAGTACTTGGTGCAAACTATTTTAACCACGGGCTTGCTTTAAAATATATATATTCAGCCATAGACAGTTTTCAAAGAGATGTGTCCTAATTAGCATATCATTCAAGCCTTGCTTCTTTCCTAAAAGTCAAGGTGACCTTCAGTGAAGCTGAATTTCTCTAATTACTGTAGCTGAAGTGACGGGAGAAGTAACGTCCCACACGATGCTGTCAATTGCGTAGGTGCTTAAAATTTTGGCTTAGGTTTCCTGTCTCTCCTTTCTTTGTCTCTTCCCTTCCTTCTTCCTTTCTGTTATTTCTGAACTTTAAGACTAGACCAGGATGAAGTGGGATGTCAGACCCTTCCCGAGAGCTTCAATAACTACACTGTGAACGTGATCAAAAAACTCAAGCATGATCTTGTTTGGAAATCCTTCTTCACCAGGATAAAGGTGTGGGTGCTAAGTGGTAACCCCCTCCACTCTGATTCACAGCCCCTTCGACATTTGTGCCAGTTAATTACCATAATTGGTTGGTTTAATTAGCATGAGGAACACTGGCGCTTTCACAAGGGGATGCCTCTATTTACTTGGAGATGCCGTCAGTCACTGTCAAGCACCCCAAGGGGACACCAGCCTGGCTATTGAGGGCTGAGTTGGGGCTTCAGGTCTCTGGGGAGTTTGCCTTAAGCACCTTGAAGATTGACCCTTGAACTTTCTAAGCTTAAAATGCTATTGATATTCTGCACTTTGCCAGAAGAAAGGGGATAGTATGGATGCGGGGAGGAGGTGGCAAGGGGGGGCCGGTTCCGGCTGTGTTGCCTGGTGGGAGGGTGGGCTCAGCACCGCAGCTACTCGGGAACCCCTGGGTTTGCCTTTTCAGAGGAGCTCAGTTTCCAGGAGCCAGGTCTGAAGGCAGCGATCGCCCCGGTGCTGTCCTGTTGAAGAATTGTTAGCCCAGGGTGGACGATTTTCTTCTACTATTAGTTCAATGGATGTAAAAACTATTGGCCAACTTATAAATTCCAGGAGCAATTATTAAGTGCCTACTATGTGCAGGGTAATCTCTTGAATGGAGTATCACCCTTTGGGAGGGACTGTAAATGCGGGATTCAAATCATCCAAGCACAACATCAGGCATTAAATCCCTTCCCCCCACCTCCATGATCCATGATGAAGGACCGAAGGAAAACTTGTCATCGGAGAATCCAAAAAACCCCCTGCATTTTGTGTCCGGGTAACTTCAAGAACTTCAAGATTTAATTGCAGGACTTAGCTGGGAAAGACCTGTTAAGATGATTTTTAAAATTTTATGAACCCTTGGTTCCATGCTGTGATGGATTTCAGACAAGGCTCCACTTTGAAACACTGGAAATATACAGAGGAGGGGATTTTCTTAAGCCTCTCAAACAAAAGGAACCCCACATTCCAAAGGTGAAATATCATGAATTCCAAATCGATGACATCTGGCTTACCATGAAATATTCCAAAGGAGAAGGTAAAAGCATTCAGAGTTCGGGATTGCTGAAATAATCTAGGATGTAGCACCTTCTTATGTCTCAACAAGCACCTGAGAAGCTCAGGATAAAAAGTTTCAAGGACTTTTGGAAGAATCTCCTCGAACTATTTGTAGGGATTTTGGTTCATAAAGGAATCAAGGACATTGGCTTTAGGTAGTTTTTATCCCATTCGTATGGGACAAAATCACACTTTCAGAATGTTTTTTATTACCGTTTTAACATTTTATTTACTTATTTTTATTATCATTTCATAAAAAAAAAAACCACCACCCTAATTTTGGCTTAATGTGACTTAGCTGAAGGTTCCTGGTAGAACAATAACTTATTGTATGTAACCACATAATTTCATGATGGTGAATGCACTTAGTTTTTTAAGAACTGCAGTACTTCCCAGATACTGATTGGACATTTATCCAGGTGTGTCTTTTGTCCCAGTGTTTTAACAATCTAATTTTACAATAGGAGTCCTCTTTGAGAATTGCTGAGTTGGATTCCCAGGTTTCTGGCAACCAACAGTAGTGTCCACCTTGTGTAATTAGGGGGTAAGCCAGACTGTACCTGGTTTATGAGGAAGTGAGAGGGGCTGGGGGATCCTTGTTTGACAATTATTATAACTTTAGAAAGAGAGTCTCTGTGTACTGGAGCTGTGATGAATAATTAAAGTGTTGCCGGCCACTCTAATTAGATCTCAGCTGGGTTTAGAATATGTGTGGTGAGAGCTGTGCAACCTAGGAGTTTCATTGTGAGCAGGAACCAGAAATCTCTTATTTGGGCAACAGAAGACCCCTGAAGCCCAAAGGCTACTGTTCCTAGGATTCAGTGGTGAGTCACTGATTTCTGGAAGAGCAGCCGTGGAAGGCAGCATCCCCGTTTGCCCATCTGCTCCCAGCTTCATCTCCCTTGTCAACACCGTCCCTCTCGCTTCTTCACCATACGTCTATCTCATTCGGCATCTTCGTGCTGCTCCTTCCGGGTTGACGGTGTTGTTATCGACCTGAGCAAACTCAGTGTGAAAAGGAACCACGAAGAGGGCAGCGTTTGACATCAGATCTTGAACCAGAATAAGCAAATAGGCAAGTCAGATCTTCAGGGTCAAGCTTTAAAGTCATTTTTCTGACCCAGGAAATCATTTTTGGTGACAGCGATGACAAATGCTGAACATGGGTCCGGTATAAGTACATGGATGAATGTTGCATTACGAACACTCCGGGTCCTTGTCTGCCCAGGGCACTCCCTCCGAGCACCTAGTGCTTGGCAAGCACACGGCCCACTGGAGAGAAGATGCTAGAAAGGACTAGCACGTTGAGCTTAGGTTTTTTACATTACGCTTAAGAGCCTAAGCGCACCCTGCTTAACAGGGCCGTTAATGAGACTGCGGTATCTTTGGGGTGTCCTGTTACCGCAAGGAACAGACAAGGGTTGATGACAATATTCTCCAACTTTGGAATCGGCCCAGGAAGCATTACAGAAAATTCTCCATGTGCAGGTCCCCAACCAATTAAATCAGAATTCCTGGCGGAAAGAGCCAGGCATCCGAGTTCTAATAACTCCCCAGGTGATTTTAATACGCGGCCAAATTGGAGTACCAGTGGTTTAAGGTACATTTTGAACAAGGATGCTGGAGGGAACACTTAAAAAGAAAATTCAAGTTTTGGTGATCAGGCGGCAGTTTTGCAGAAACAAACAAAATAATAAGCATCAGCTGAAGCTGTCAAAATTTAGTAACCTAATTACTCAAAATATTGTCGGTGACCTGACACACATGCTCAAATGCCTCCTGCTTCCCCCACAGAGCATGTCTGTCTTGCTCATGACGTAACCCCTCCTTTCTCTCTCCATTTATTGAACTAGCAGGCACGGGGTCTACCCTTTATCTCGTATTTAAAGCACAGACAATGGCCGAAATTCGTTTTCAATTTATTTTCCAATTGTATGAAAGGAAGAGGGAGAAAGATTATTCTATTGAATCTTCTTTGGGCTGGTAAAAAGGTTGGCGAGGTTTGTTCGGGATGCTTGACCGAGAGCTTCCAGGGGCAGTCTATAGTGAACGGAGTTAATGGAATAAACTCATCTTGGCTGTGGACATGAACTCTCAGTGGCTGCAGGAAACCGGGTGAGGCTGAATGCAAATGGCAGAGGCCTCGAGGTGCTGTGAGCAGCTAAATATCCCCCCATCTTGCCCCATTGCCAGTTCCCTTCTGCCCAGTTCTCAAATTGGGGAGACACTACATAAATGCAAAAACGCGCTTGCACCTGCTGAGCAGAGTCCAGCCCCGGGCCAGGATCTGCAGATGTGCACACTTTTCTGGGCTTTTCTGAGGGGACAGAGGCTGCAACCCTAGGAAGCCAGGCCTTTTCCAGCTGCAGGGAGCTGAGGCAGTGTGCCTGCTGGCAGTAAATGCAACCTGGATGTGGGGATTTGGTTCAAAGCAGCCCCTGACAGTGGGTAAACTGCCTGACTTTGTGAGCAGATCCTTTCAAACTGCCTTTGATTTCCTTTGCCTAGCAAGCAAGCTGCATTTGGGATGGGGTAGGGGTGGGGGGATGGTGTCTGGACCCTGCTCAGAGGAGAAAGCAGTCCCCAGCCTCCTCGGTGATTTCCGATAAAGCTTCAGCCCAGAGGGCTGGAGGGGGTGGTCTCTGAGGGTGTTTCAGGCCTGGAGAGGGGTTCCCGCCCCCACCCTGGGAAGGCTGCCTCCCTGTTGGCTCTGTTCTCAGGGAATAGATCTGAGAGCTAGTCCCCTGGGATCTGCTAGTCCTGCAACCCCTGGCTCCAGGGGATGGGGGCTCCGAGCCCCTTGTCCTGACAGGAATGGCCGTGGCCCCTGGAGGGGCTGCCCGGCTCAGCGGTGAGTTGATTCCCCCTCCCCGCCATCTGAGCCCGTCAGAGCTAATTCTTTCATTCCACAAATAGGAGCCCCGTAAGTGTCAAGGTAAGAACACCCAGCATCTCTGCTTCTCCCCACCTCAGCCCAGCCCCGGCCCGAGCAGGGCTTCCTGATTTCACTCTTCTCCCCCAGCAGCCTTTCAACAAGCCAAGGTTGATTTAAGTTCATGCAGAGAGACATGGCAACCATTTAGACAGTGCCGAGATTCTGCCGTCACCGAGAATCCGTGCCTGAGCCTGGGTCTGTGGTCGAGAGAGGAATCTGGCTTTTACACAGAAGGTTTTGTTTTTGCGTGTTGTCATATAATTTTTGTATTGCATGTTTTCATATAATTTTTAAACACATGAATAATTTGACCTCATATGTATATATATACACAGAATTTGACCTTTAAGCACAAAGGCAACCACTTTATCTGATGTTCCACCAAAATGATGAGTGATCTCTTCCAATACTCTTTTGTCCATTCAGAAACTTCTCTAAGCTTCTGCCCTATTGCTATCTACCCCTTCTCGGCTTCTTTGAAGTAAAGCTCTCGGCAATAAGGCTGCTTCCACTGCTTTCTTTTGCAGCTCACATTACTGAGTGCTTACAGATGAGTCAGGCCCTCAACATAATTGTCACTTAATTATCATTTAGCATCAATAACCCTATGAAAACTGTTCAGTCATTACCACCACCACCCATTTTACAGATGAGGCAGTTGAAGATCACTGAGGGAGGTTAAGCATCATGTGCAAGGTTGACAGGGGGTAAATGGCCCCTCTGCTCTATTAGAGCCTCTCTTCTCAAGGCCATACATGATTTCCTATTTATCCGTCTACCGACTTTCCAGTAGTCAGTTCTTCTTGAATTCTGTTATTGACCTCTTCTTCTCATTGTACCTCTCCTGCATCCCAGCACAGTGACCTCTGCCATATTTTCCTTTATTTCTCTGACTTTTGGCAGCCTTCTTTTTCTTTCTCCCACATTCTAGCACAGTACTGTCCAATACTAGCTCTTTAAATTCATGTAGCAATTTAAACTCATCTTTAAATTAATAAAAATAAAATAGATTCAGTTCCCCAGTTCATCAGTGGTAACACATTCAAGCGCTTAATGGCCACATGTGGTTAGTGGCTACTACACTGGACCATGCAGGTACAGAACATTTCCATCCTTTCAGAAAGCACTGGTCCAGAAACAGGCATTACCTTACGTTTTGCCCTCGGCTCTCTTGTCTTCTCCCTTGGCCCCAAGCCAGTTCCAGGTCTCTCGCTGCATGTTGATGGTCCTTCATCTTGCCCTGTATTTTTCCATCAGTTGCTGGACATCTGCACATGGATGGAGATGATTCTTTGTTCTTTTGGGGTTAGAACCAGTGGAAGAGCCTCAACTTACAGCAGGTAGGTTTCAGAATAGAAGTTAAGTATTGCTTCTCAACAGCAAAGGTGATATTGGCAGCTCAAACACAGCGTGTCCTAAGTTAACCCCAAAGCGTCTCCTCTGCAAGAAACAATTCTTTGAATGGCGTCATCAGTCCTCCACCAACTCAGAGGCAAAACTTCATGTCCTCTGTGGCTTCACTTGTCTTCACTTGGATGACCACTCTCCTTCCACTTCTCCTGTGATGTACCTGAACTGCCTAGTTCGCATCGGATCCCTGTGCCTAGGACTGTACCTGGCACATGGCCACCATATGTTAAATATCTTCTGAGTGCATGGCACATCGTAGCCCCTCCCTTCCATGTGCTTCCTGGTTAATTCTCTGAAATCACACTTGTACACGGCCTCCCTTTGGTGGTTCTTCATTGACCACAGAATGAAATTCAGGGCTGCGGACTTGGCCCTGACAGTGGTTAGGGCATCCGTCTACCACATGGGAGGTCCACGGTTCAAACCCTGGGCCTCCTTGACCCGTGTGGAGCTGGCCCATGTGCAGCGCTGATGCGTGCAAGGAGTGCCCTGCCACGCAAGGGTGCCCCTGCGTAGGGGAGCCCCATGTGCAAGGAGTGCGCCCCATAAGGAGAGCTGCCCAGCACGAAAGAAAGTGCAGCCTGCCCAGGAATGGTGCCGCACACACAGAGAGCTGACACAACAAGATGATGCAACAAAAAGAAGCACAGATTCCCATGCCGCTGACAACAACAGAAGCAGACAAAGAAGACGCAGCAAATAGACACAGAGAACAGACAACGCCCTTCCCTCTGGATTTCATGTTTCTGAACCAACTCTTCCAGCCTCGCTGCTTACTCCACTCCTGCACAAACCAGTCTCTACTCACAGCCACTTTTCTGAGGCCCCAAATGGTGCCTCCTTTCCCCATGTTGGCCAAGCTATTCCTTCTGCCTGGAGTTTTTGCCCTTCCTACTGACCCTAGGCAGGAGCCGCTGTATTTCACAGATGTTGCCTCCTTCAGGCAGCTTCTCCTGATTTTCCTTCCTAAGCCCTCCAACATGCTGTCAACCTCTTCTATGAGTAATTAGGGGCTCCAGCTCTGGGGTCAAAGGGTCTTGGGCTCAAGATCTGGTTCTGTCACTTTCTTCATGCCATTGGTCAAGACACTAAAGAAATTTGCAAATAGAGAAGTGGAGATAATCCTCAAAGGATTACTTGGCAGTTTAAGAGAGATGATGCCTTTGAAGGGCTTAGCATAGTGCTGGGTGCTTAATAAATAGCAACTTATTAATGATTATTATTACTACTACCGGGTGTGCCTATCCTCTCTCTCCCATTAGATCAGTAGTTCTCGACCTTGAATTCAGAATCCCTGGGGATAGAGACTTTTAAAACTTCTGAAATGCAAGATGTACCCTGTAGGTGTCCCTCGCGTAGGGGTGCTCCACGAGCAAGGAGTGCACCTCACAAGGAGAGCTGCCCAGTGCGAAAAAAGCACAGCCCGCCCACGAGTGGCACCGCACACACCGAGAGCTGATGCAGCAAGATGACGCAACAACAAAAAAAAGCCACACAGTTTCCTGGTGCCCCATGACAAGAATACAAGTGGACACAGAGAGCAGACAACAGGGGGTAAGGGGAGAGAAATAAATAAAATAAATCTTAAAAAAAAATGTGCCCTGTATCCCCAGAATTTCTGGTTTGATTGGTCTGGGGTAGGACCCCTATTTTAGTATTTTTTAAAGCTCCCTTGGAGATGCTAAGGTACAGCTAAGGTTGAAAACCACTGCCTCATTCTAATCTTTTGCCCCCCCCCCCAATGGCTCCCTTATCTGTTTGCTCATTGTTGTACTCATTGTCTGCTAATTGTCTGGGTTTTTTTTTTGTTTTTTTGTTTTTTTAGGAGATACTGGGAATTGAACCCTCCCTTGTGGGAAGCAGGCGCTCAACTGCTCGAGCCACATCCGCTCCCTCAGTCTCATCTTTATAAGGTGGAAGGGGAAGGTTATATCTTCCTAACCTCCTGTCCCCTATAGTGCCTGGCAAGGTCCCTGGCGGGACATTACTGCCCAATACCCTTTTCCTGATGCATACATATATAGTTTCCTTTTGGGAAAACATATTTTACAATTCACTGTATTTCAGATGTGCCGTGCCTGCATCTATGCCCCTGACCTTGTCCCTACCCCCCCCCCCCCCCCCCCCCCGTTTCCTCTAGGAAGTTCCCAGAGGGAAAGCCTGTTCACTACTGACCTCTGAACTTGGAGAGGGAGCTGACTTAAGCTGCAGGGCATCTCCTACAGGGGCGGGACGGGACGGGACGGCGCCTCTCGAGGGAAGCAAGGATGCCTGATTTCAACTAAGTAGTACTGCCTTGGCAATGACCCCTGGGTTTACCAGTAGCAGCAGACAGACTCACAGGATGTGGCCAGACAGATGGGAGGGGCAGCTGGGGAAAGGAGGGGCTGCTTTTGATGGAGGGGCCCCAAATATGGAGCCCCCGCCCTCACCTGGTCACGCCTGCCTTTCTTAATATCCCTTACAGTGCCCTTTGCGACTGGTGTCCAGGGGGTTCCAGCCTCAAATGGCCTCGCAGGGACAAGGGGTCTCCTTCCACTGCAGGGTTCCTGGTCAGGAATTCACAACCAGGACTCCCAGTTCACCAGCGCCCATTGGCACTGCACTCTCAGAAACCCGACAGATGGGCTCTAATTGCAGACCTGTTGTGGGGACATTGTTAACAAACGCACCAGTAGCAGTATACAGGGCTTTTTGGAACCGAATGTGACTTGCCAGCTGGGGACAGCAGTCTAATTACCAACATCTGAATTTCTTGTTTAATGAAGGGGAATGTGGAAAATGGCCTTGCCTGAAGCCGCCGGGGTGGAGAGAGGTGCCAGCCCTGCCTACTCCGGGCCTGCACGCTCCCTTGGGGGCCGAGAGTCTCCACGCCATCCAGGGAGCCCCTTCCCTTTCCCCTGGATTCCAGGCATCACTTTTGGGAGAAGGGATGGAGTTTCTAGCAGCTGCAGACCATCAGAAACAGGGTAGTTGGGGCCCATTGGTCCATTGCATGAGGTTTTCTTCCTAAAATCTTCAGGTCAAGGTGATACTCCAGGAAAATGTCCCATGTTTAGCCTGTGACTACCTGTACCCCTTTGCACAATACTATTGAACCTCAGAATACACTCACCCCAGTTTCACAATTCCCACATTTAGAATAGTAATGGCTCAGGCTTATATAAGCTTACTTTGTCCAAGTACTGTTGTGAGAGCGCTCTGCCTAATTAACTTTTTTTTTTAAGATTTATTTATTTATTTCCCCCTTCTCCTCCTCCCACCATGCTGTTTTTGCTGTCTGTTGTCTTCTCATTTTCTCTCCTCTAGGATTCACTGGAATTCAATCCTAGAGACCTCTGATGGGGAGAGAGTTTCCCTGTCAGCCTCACCACCTCAGTTCCTGGTCTCTGCTGCGCTTCACCTTGACTCTCTGCTTGTCTCTCTTCTGATGCGTCATCATCTTGCTGCGTGACTCACTTGCAGGGGCACTGGCTCACCACACGCACACTCGTGTGGGCACTTGTGCGGACACTGACTTGCCGCGCAGGCACTGGCTCGCCGCGCAGGCACGCTTTCTCTTCTTTTTTCATCAGGAGGCCCCAGGGATCAAACCCGGGTCCTCCCATATGGTAGGTGGAAGCTCTATCACTTGAGCCACATCTGCTTCCTTAATTAACTTGTTTTTAATCCTTTATAATAATTTTAAGAGATAGATAGCATTTTTATCTCCAGTTCCCATATGAGGAAACCGAGGCACAGGGAGATGCGGTTACTTCTGGGTGAGAACTTGGCTTCAGGTTCGATTGTGGCCTCAGGCTGGCTCATGCAGTGTTAGCAATAATTGGCACTCAAGGAGAGGCTTGTTGAGGCCCAGGCACTGAACTTTTCAGGCTTGGTCTGGCTTATTTAAGCCTCACTGTAGCTTTATGAGGCAGATACTGTGATTAGCCCTGTTTGACACTTGAGGAAACCCAAGGTTTGGAAAGAATAGATAACTTGTTTAAGCCACAAAGCTGGTGATGTGCTAACCTGGGATTCAAACTCGGTACCTGCTCTGAGCTGCTGTGTCCTGCTACTCTGAGATAAAAGCCTGAAATGTAGCATCATGTGTGCTGTAGGGATTCTGTGTGTGAGTGTGTGCATGTGTGTGTGTGTGTTTGTGTTTTAGTCGCTGACCATTTGGTGGTGGTGCCCGTTTAGGAGGTCCATGGAAGATGTTTCTCCTGAGTTTCAAGGCCAGCGCACAGGGAATCGTATCCAAGGATCCACATGGCTTTTACTATATGGACACTGTGGAGCTTGCGAGAGCTGACTTTCTACCGGGATCCAGGTACCCTGAGGGGGGCTTGCAGGTGTGTATGAAGCCCATGGGTTCAGCCTCTTAGAGTTGTTGCAAAGTTGGGTAATCATCTTCTCATTCTTCCCTACTGTCATTCTTCCTTAAAAAAATAGGGGCCCGGGCTCTGGTCCCAGGCTTGCCAGGGGTGTACTGCTGGGCACATTTGAGAAGCACTTTTGTAAAGCGTCCTGCTCTCCATGTTAGCTCAGTTCCACATCTGCCCCGGAAGCCTGGGTGGCAGGTACCCAGGACCTTGTGGCACACGCGTGGTGTACAGCAGCCTCACCCTGAGCTTCTCCTTTCTTTTTCTTTTTTTTTGTCTTTATTCATCCTTTCTTGATCTAATTTATTTCTTCCTTATTTTACAATTTGTGGTAAATTGTGCTTTCCCAAATCATCTACAAATTATTTCTGGTTCTGCCTTCTTGTTCAGATGGGCCTTTGTAACTGCCATGACTGGCAGAGTATGGCAGAAGTGACGCCATGTGATTTCCAAGGTTAGGTCATAGAAGGTGGTACGATTGCTTCCAGGGCTAGGTAAGATGGAGTAAACACACTTTCTACTGTCTCTCATACTGATTGCAGCTATAAAACCTATACACAATTTATGGAGCAGCTCTAAGTAGTAGCTGCT
This sequence comes from Dasypus novemcinctus, assembly GCF_030445035.2. NCBI lineage: Eukaryota > Metazoa > Chordata > Mammalia > Cingulata > Dasypodidae > Dasypus > Dasypus novemcinctus. The sequence goes on along the minus strand of NC_080690.1, from coordinate 36,211,493 downwards.
TTCTGAAAGTAATATGAGGACTCTGAAAGTAGCAGTGATAGACAAACTGGAAAAAAGGACCAGAACTTATATCACTGAACTGGGGATGAGTTTTTATAATTCCCTTCCACCCCCTCCTGGTCCTCCCACCACCTGATCCCAGATATGGGCATCTGTGGAAATACATGGCAGAATGGGGTCACTAAAGAGGTAGCTTTGCATTGAGAGGACAGGAAAGGAGTTCTCCAGTGAACTGGAAAGTACTGAGGAGATAGGGAAGAGGAAAGGAAGAGAACAGGAAAGAAATTCTATAACATGGTTTTATATGAATATTATGAATTCCCAGGATCATCTTTGAGATTCACATGTGTGGATCTGATACCAATTAGCTTGCCAAAATCTTTGATCACTGAACTGACACATAGACTTCTGCCCAGATGCCAGACCAGCTCCTGAGTGGGGCACATGCAGGCCAGATCCAAATAGCACTGTAAGGCTTTAGCAATTGAAATGGCATTGAAATCATAGCCCACAGAAGGCTGGTTGGAACTTGTAGCCTGAATTGAACATGGTTGGATGCCTGCTAAAACAAAAATATCAACGTTTCCATAGGCTCTACAGAAGGGCTCATAACTTAATATTAAAAATGTTAATCACATCATCCAAAATTATTTGTCATATGAAGAAACAGGAAAATCTCAACTTGTATGGGAAAAGAAAACCAACAAATACCAATGTTGAGATCACATGGATTTTGGAATTATCTCACAAAGCAGCCAATATACATATATCCAATAAGTAATTGTAAACCCTCTTGAAACAAATAGGAAAAAAGAAATTCTCGGCTAAAAAAAAGATAGAAAGAAAAATCAAATGGTAATGTTTGGATTAAGATACACAGTAATTGAAATGATGGGTCCAACAGCAGAATGAAGATGACAGAGGAAAGAGTCAGTGAAGATGAAAGACAAAAATCTACAGATTCAAAAAGATAAATGGATCTCAAACAGGATAAAGCCAAAGAAATTATAATCAAATTCCTAAAAACAAGATCAAAGAAAAATATCTTGAAAAAGCCAGATTAAAATGTTACATTATCTGTAGAAAAACAATTTAAGTGATAGCAAATATCTCATCAGGAGCCATGGAGGCCAGAAAAAAGCAGGCTGACATGTTTAAAGTGCTGAAAGAAAATAACTATCAACCCAGAATTCTATAACCAACAAAAATATCCTTTAGGAATGATGGTGCAAAGGAAGTTTTTAAGATGGAAGGAAAATGATACCAGAAGGAAATTTGGAACATTGGGAATGAAGGAAAAGCAACAGAAATGGCAAAGATCTGGATAAACATAAGAGGCTATTCTTCTCCTTTGGAGGTCTTTAAAATATGTTTGATGTTTGAAAGCAAAAATTATAATATTGTCTGATGGAGTTTTCATGGCATGTAGATATAATACATAGAACAACTATTAACATAAAGGAAAGTAGGTAAAAGGACCTAGATGGTGCTAAGGTCTTTACATTCCATTTGAAGTGGTGAAATATGGCCTTACTAAGATGAGAGAAGTTTACTTCAGAGCAAAGAAAGTTACCAGAGATAAAGAGGAATATTACATAATGACAAAAAGATCACCTCACCAAGGAGAAATAATGATCCTAAATGTGTATTCACCAAACAACAGAGCTTCACAATTCATGAAGCAAAAACTGTTAGAGATGAAGGGAGAAAAAGGCAAACACAATTACAGTTGTAAACTTCAACACCCCTCTCTCTATAATAGAGCCAAAAGACAGATAAACACCCAGGATACAGAAGAACAGGAGAACCAACTGTACATCATACACCATAGATACATCGACCAACTAATGTATCTAAACGACATTTATTGAACAGTCCACCCAACAGCAACAGAATAGCACATTGTTTTCAAGTTTACACAGGACATTCACCAAGACAGATCATATAGTGGGTCATGAAACAGACCTTTACAGGGAAGTGGATGTGGCTCAACTAATAGAGTGTCTGCCTACTATATGGAAGGTCCAGGGTTCAAACCCAGGGCCTCCTGGTTTATGTGGTGAGCTGGCCCACGTGCAGGTCTGCTGTGTACAATGAGTGCCATGCCACACAGGGATGCCCCCCATGTAGGGGTTCCCCACACCCAAGGAGCATGCCCCACACCCAAGGAGCATGCCCCACACCCAAGGAGCGTGCCCCACAAGGAGAGCCACCCCACGCAAAAAGTGCAGCCTGGCCAGGAGTGGCACTGCACACATGGAGAGCTGAAGCAGCAAGATGATGCAACAAAAAAAGACACAGATTCCTGGTGCCGCCCAGAATGCAAGAGGACACAGAAGAACACACAGCGAATGGACACAAGAGAGCAGACAATGGGGGAAGAGAAATAAATAAAATAAATCTTTAAATCTTTAAAAAAATCCAGACCTTTACAAATTAAAAAAAGTTGTAATCCAACAAAATATGCTTTCAAAGTCTAATAGAGTTAAACTAGAAATCAATAGCAAAAATATTAGCAAGAAAATCTCTAAATCCTTGGAAATCAAACAACACAATTCTAAATAATCCATGAGCCAAAGAGGAAGTCTCATGGGAAATTAGAAAACATTTTGAACTGAATAGAAATGAAAACGCAATATATCGAAATGTGTAGGATTTAGATAAAACAATGCTTAGTGGGAAATTTATACCATTAAAGCCTATATTAGAAATAAGAAAGATTTGAAACCAAGAAGCTAAACTTCTACCTGGAAAAACTAGAAAAACGGAGAAAAATAAAACAGAAACAAGTAAAAAAAAAAAAAAGTGAAAAAAATAGAATCAATGAAACAGAAAAAAAAAATAGAGAAAATCAATGATTCTAAAAGTTGTTTCTTGAAAAGATTTTTAAAAAGTAAACCTTTTCCAAGACTGACAAACATAAAAAGGTAGAAAACACAAATTACCAATACCAGGAATGAAAAAAAGAATACTACTGTAGACTCCATAGACATTAAATAGAAAATAAGGGAATATGATGAACAACTCTATGCACATAAATTTAACAATTTAGATAAAAGTGGACCAATTCCCTTCAAACCACAAACACCCAAATCTCACCTGAATTACTGAATTTTAATTCAATAATTAAATTGAATAAGCCTATGAATATTTTTTTAAAAAATCGGATTCCTGGTTAAAAACCTTCCCAAAAAGTAATCCACTGGGCTAAATGGTTTCACTGGCAAAATTCTACTAAACATCTAAAGGATTATGCACAATTTCTTCCAAAAAAGAAAAGAGAACATTTCTTTACTCAAGGCTAAGACCATCATTGCCTTGATACCAAAACCAGGCAAAGAGTACAAGAATAAAAGAAAAGAAAGCTACATACCAAGATGTCTAATGAATGAAGATTTTTTAAAACCCTCAGCAAAATATTAATAAACTGAATATAAGAATATATTACATAATAATACACCATAACCAGGGGAAGTTTATTCTAAGAATGCAAGACTGTTTCATGTTTGGAAAAGCAGTCAATGTAATCACCATATTACCGTCTATAGAAGAAAAACTACATGTTTATATCAACGGATGCAGATGAATCATTTGACAAAATTCCACATACATTTATGGAAAAGATTTTCAATAAAGTAGGAATAGATTCCTTTTCAACCTGATGAACGACACTATAATGTCCTAAATTAATTAAAACTCACAAAAATTTTAATGGCAAAAGACTGAGTTCTTCCCCCCCTATGACTGAGAACAAAGGAAGATGTGCATTCTAGCCATCCTGTTCAATACCATATGGGAAGTCTTAGTGTGATAAGGCAAGGAAAAGAGATAAAAGGCATACATTTTAGAAAAAAGCAATAGACTCCCACATCTCTACACAGAAAACCTAAGGAATTTACAAAAATATCCTAGAACTAATAAGTGAGTTTATCAAGGTCATAGGATACAAGTTCAATACAAAAATCAATTGTATTTCGATATATTAACAATGGACAACTAGAAACAGAAATAAAAGAATACCATTTAAAATAACTCCCTAACCAAAATGAAATCGTTAGGTATAAATCCAATCACGTACCTGAAAACTACAAAAATCTGGTGAAGGAAATTTAAAAAAAGACCTAGCTAAATATAAAGGCACACCATGTTCAAGAATTGGAAGGTTTGGTATAGTAAAGCTGCCAATTCTCCCAATACTGATCTTGAAATTGAATACAATTCTAATCAAAATCTCAGCAGTATTTTTTGTTGATGTAGACAAGCTGATTCTAAAATTTATTTGGAAAGCCAAGAAACTAGAACAGCTAAAACAATTTTTAAATAGAACATTATTTACAGAATCAAACTACTTGCTCTTAAGACTTACTCTAAAGCTACTGCAATCAAGACCGTTTGGCATGGGGAATTGGATAAACACATAAATCAAGGGAACAGAATACACAGTCCAGAAATAGACGCACACAAATATGGCCAGTTGATTTTTTTACAAAGGTGCAAAGGCATTTCAATGGAGAAGGACTAGTCTTTCAAACAAATGGTGTTAGAACAATTGGACATCGATTTGCACAAAAATGAACCCTGACCTAAACCTTATATTATATTCAAAAATAACCCAAAATTGGTAGTAGACCTAATGTAAAATACAAAATCACCAAATATTAAAGAGAAAATCTTTGTGATCTACATTAGGCAAATAATTTTTATATGTGACACCAAAAGCAGGATTTGTTAAAGGCAATAACTAATAAATTGAACTTCATAAAAATTAAAAACTTTTACTCTGCTAAAGACACTGTCAAAAAAATATAAAGACCACCTATAGACTGGGACAAAATATTCCCAAATTATACCTCTGAAAAAGGACTGCATCCAGAATATATAAAGAACTCTCAAAACTCAACAGTAAGAAAACATTTAACCCAATTAAAAACCGGATAAAAGTCTCGAGCACACACTTTAGCAAAGAAGATATGAGGATGAAAAATAAGCACATTGAAAGGTGTTCAAAATCATTAGCTATTAGGGGAATGCAAATTAAAATCATGATGAAATGTGTATACATTCCTATTAAATGGCCAAAATTAAAAAAATACTGACAATACTAAGTGCTGCCAGGGAAGCGAACAACTGAATCACTCAAACTGTGTGAATATGTAACATGTTACAGACATGCTGGAAAACAGTTTGACAATTTCTTATAATCTTAAACACACACTTAATCTAAGAATCCCACTTCTGGATGTTTAACTTAAAGAAATGAAAACTTGTGTTCACAAAAAAATGTGTGCACAAATGTTTATAGCTGTTCTATTCATAATCACTGGAAGCTGGGAATGAGCTAAACACCCTTCGGTGGGTGGATGGATAAACAAGCCCTGCCCAGCCATACTGTGGACTACCACGCCACCACTGTAAAGGGATGAACTCGTGATACCTGCGACAACTCAGAAGGATCACGAGGGCATTATGCTGAGTGAAAGAAGACAGTCTAAAATGTTCCCATAGTGTATGAGTCCATTTATGTAACATTCTCGAAAAGACACACTACAGTGGTAGAGAGCGAATCAGTGGACGCCAGGGGATAGCAATTAGAGGAGGGGGTGTGACTGAAAGGGGGTAGCGGAAGGGAGGTTTTGGGGGTGATGAAGCTGTTCTGAATAGGGGGCTGGTTACACTAATCTATGCATGTGTTAACTTTTGTAAAACTGAGCACTAAAGCAAAGTCAATTTTACTGTATGAACATTTAAAAAAAAACAGTAACAGGAAAAAGGTGACCCGGCTTCTGACCGGCCATCTCTCTTTGGAGCCATGAGCCTGCATGTAAGGATCCTGCTACCCCACAGCCACCACGCTGGAGAGGCCACTTGGCGGTAGAGACGCCCGGGGAGCCCCAGCCGTTCCAGCCGCACCTGCTGGAGTCTTCTCAGCTCAGCCCCAGACTGTGTGATGACGAGCTTCAGTCGAGTCCAGCCTTAGCTCTCGTTGAGAAACCCCGAGTGAGGACCACCTGGCTGCCTCCCTTCAGTGCCCGGATATGATAATGAAATGATCATTGTTGCTTTAAGGTTGGGGGTGGCATGTTAGCATCCTAGAAAACAGGAGAATTATTATTACTTTTTAATCTTTGCAAACCACCTCAAATCCTTTCAGGCATCAGATGGAGTGTAAACGAAACGACATGAAATAGAAAGTGATTGGGTCCTAAATCCTGGTACTGTGAAAGCTCCAGCCCACCTGGCTCCTCCGGGGTATAGGAAGGCAGGCCTTGCCCCTCGCCCCAGCCACAGGCATGTGCAAAGGCCCTGGGACGCGGGGCCTGTGGCTTCCATCCATCCTGATGCCCGGCTCTAGCTGGACTCAGAGGAAGGGCTCAGTAAGCCCTTATGCAGAACAGAGGACTACTGCTTATCTAAAGATCCAGATCAGAAAGGCAAAAGCAATTCAGCCACAAGCTCCCATTCAGGGCGTTTTGAAATAGTGCAATGAATTGGTAAAAGAAGTGTGTATAAGGTGAGGAAATTCAAATAGCACAGAAAAGGACAAATTATAAAGTGAAAACTTCTCTCCTTTCACTCTCCAGGCCACCTTTTCCAGGTGATCACTGCTGATTCTTTCGTGGGATTGCTTCCTGAAAAAAATATGCCAATCCCTACCTATATTCATATAATCTTTCTGTTTTAAACAACCACAATAGGGTTATACCAGGCACCGTGTTCTGGAACATGCTTTAGATTATACATATAGATCTGCACCATCCTTTTGTATGGCTTGTAAATATAAATCATATAAAATATACCTGGATAAAGGTATATTTAACCAAGAATGGCTACACACAAAGCTCAGATCCTGGAAGGAGACTCAGGGCCTTTTGATCACTGCTCAACAAGTGGCTGGTCACTGAGGGGGCTGCTATAGGGACGGGCCAGCGAGCAGGGAGGGACACAGCTTGGGCTATGCTGTGGTCATACTGAATGCAAACCCTGAGGTCCCAGTGTGCCAAGGCCTGGGCCCAGTGCTTCCTCATTCATTACCACATTGAGCAAATCGGTGACAGATACGGTCTCTGTACCCAGACTTCTTGGGTCTGAATCCCAGTCCTGCCATCCCACCAGACATAAGAATTTGGACAAATCACTTCTCTGTGCCTCAGTTTCCTTCTCTACAAAATGGGACCACACCAGTTAGGATTCAGTCTGGAAGGTGGGGAACTAGTTAGAAGGTATGGAAGAGCTGAGATACCAAACAAGGGTAGTGAGAAAACACAGAGGTTAGCAAAAGGAGAAAAAAAAGTTGCTGCCCCTCTTAGGGCTAAGGGACAAAGTGGGAGATGGCATTTCCAGAGCCCAGGAATCAGGGCCATCTGGCAGGAGCCATTACCACGGAGGAGGCAAGGGAACCTGGGCAGCTTAGTTTGTAGAGGTGAGTTCCCTGTAACAGAGCAGGTGAAAAGAAGTGGGGTGGGGGATCCTGGGGCTACACACAGGGCAGATGGCCGGCGGGAGTATCTACAGCCTCAGGGAGCTGCCATGAAGATATATAAGTTGATGGTTCAAAAAATGCCTGGGACTTATTTAGCTATGTAGGGACTAGCTGCTCTTAATGAATCCTAGGAATGAAAACACGCAAACAGACAAGAGGCAAAAGGAGGCTCGGAGAAACTGATTGACTTGTCTAAAGTCACACAGCTGGGAATGTCTTTTTAATAAGATAAACCAGACATGATGGAAGGCAGTACAAAATTCATGTGCATTATTCAGGCCAAACTTGAAGCTTCAAAGACATTTCTGCAGGATTTAAATCCAGATCCAACTGACTCTGATGGCCTTGTCATACAGCTGACTCAAAGGCTGAGATGTACACTTGGGTTTCCCACGGAAACATTGAGCAGGAAGGGGCCTCTGCTTACCAGGAGGTATTCTCCTCAAGAGATTTCTGTGTGTTAATCACGGCTATGTCGGCAGTACCTAGAAAGCAACCGGCATATAGTAAGTGCTCAATAACTATTTGTCGAATGGATGGAATACAATTGTCAACATAGTGTTTGTTTTTGCTGTTCATCAGCTTAGATGGCTGAAAAAAAAAGGCTTATTGGGAGGGTATAGAGATTACAAAATTGATGGGAGACGGAGGGCTGGGGCATGGGAAGAGCTGGGACTGGGGAAGCTCTGGAGTGAGTGAAGCAGGAAGCTGCGACCCAGAAACTTCCAAGAGCAGCCTGGTTTGGACATGGCTGCTGGGGTCCCTGCTGCCTCGGCCACTAACCTTTATGAGAACACCTTCCAAGGCTTCTTGCCATTACGGGGATGAAAATATCTCGGGGACCACAGGTCACATCACAGGGACAGTTAGAAGATCCTGCATGCCTGGGCTACCCTAAGAAGAGGCCACTCTGGGATACGAGACTTGGAAATTTTCTGCCAAAACGACGAGAGAGAAGTCAGTTCCCAAAGTCCCCATAAGGAAAACTGGAAAACTACCATAAAATCACCGCCAAAGAGCATGGGGCCAGGCCAGACAGCCTGGTGTTCTTTTCTTGATTCTTGTCACAAACAGCCCTTGCAACCCTGGTCAGGTCACCTGTTCTCCCTGCCTCAGGCTCCGACCTGAAGAATGGGAACCAAGTAGTTAAAGGAGCTAAAACACATAAGGGGCTTGGGAGAGGGTCTGGCCAGAGCGAACTGCTCGGCGAATGAGGGAATTAGTAGTGGGAAGAGGGGTGGAGGCCAAGCAGCTCCAAGTTGATGCACCTCGTTTATCAGCCGTCTATTCTAATATGCCACATAACAAACACACGCGAACCCCAGGGACGGAAAACCGAGACACATTTATTTGGCAACTGGTCTGCAGCTGGGCTGGGTGGTTTGGTTCTCCTGGGCTGGGCAGGGCGCACCGTGCATCTGTGGTCAGATGCCAGGGCATCTGCAGGATGATTTTGCAGCTCTCGGCCAGGCCCAGCTCTCAGTCAGCTGGCCACTGGCCTGGTCCAGGAAGGCCTTTACTCGGTGGCATGCGGCTGCAGCCTAGACTGCGAGCTGCCACCACGACTTCTGCCCCGTTCTTGTGGCCAAGGCTAAATTCAAAGTCAGCCCAGATTCAAGGAGTGGGAAAAGAGGTTCCACCTGCCAGCGAGGGGACTTGCCGTCGCAGTGCAGGCCGCGTGCTTTAGGGAGGCACGGACATTGAGGACTGTTCCTGCTGATTGGTCACTGCTGGAGACAGTGGTGAACTAACAGATGTGGTGTAAAGAGGGCTGGGTTGGATGGCGGGAAGCTTGGGCTGTCTGAGCTCTGCCTTCTCTGGCCGGGGTTTCCTCCTCTGCCTCACAAGGAGGCTCAGGCCCGGCTGTGTCTCCTCGTGGCCGTGACAGCTTAGGCTTGAGTTGCGCTCCTGAGCGCCTCTCGGACATCTGACTGCAATGGGAGAGGCAGGAAAAGCAGCTCCTCCACTTACCTCGTGGGCTGTCCCCAGAGACTTTGGTCCACGGGTCTCACCAGTAACTGCCTCCTAGAAGGCCCGCCTCCTAACAGCGGACAGCACTTGCCGGGGACGTTTACCTAAGGGTGCTCAACCGAGGGAAGAAGCTGTGCTCGAAACCCTGGCTGAAGGAAAAGGCAGTGCTCCTTTCCTCCGTGTTGGCTCACCGACTACTCTCCTTCCCCTCGAGAGGGCAATTTAATGAGTGTGGATTTGGGGGAGCTTTACTCATGGCCTTTGGAGAATTTGGTTGAGAGTAAAGATAAGAAGGGGAAACTTAGGCAAGTCAGAAAGAATGAAATCCCAGCAAAAATAGCTACTCAAGGGGAAAGGGTAGCCATGGAGAGGAAATACTTGACAAATCTGAAAACACACCGATCAGGTGACTTGATTGGGATGAACACCTGGCTGCGAGGATTTCCCTTGCAAACGCGGCAGAACAATTATCTTGCAAAATTGTAGGTGGATAAAATGAAAAGGCATCTACTTCTCAAAAGAGCAGGTGGCACAGATGGATGTCACAGATATCTAAAGGTAAATAAACCCATTCTCCCACCGTAACAGTGGTTAACATTTTGTTTTTGAGTTCTCCATAGCTGCCAGGCATGGATCTATGTATTCTGAGTGTATTAACTCATTCTCACAACAGTCCTGTGAGGTAAAAGCTGTTATCACTATTTTTACCTATAAGCAAAAGAAGCACAGGAAGGTTGACTGTCTTACACAAAGTCACACAACTAGTAAGTAATAGAGCTGGACTTGAACTTGGGCAGGCTTGGTCAAAAGCCCAGGTTCTGTTGTTGTTGCTGTTTTTTAACTGCTTTTGCTATACTACGTCTTCACATTTTCTGGAGTCTGCTATGTCAGAGCTGGAAAAGTGATTTATTTTACAGATGGGGAAATTGAGGCTCACAAAGGGGTAGCCAGTAACACCAAGTGTCTGCAGTCAACTAAAAGTGCTGTGATTTTTCCCAGTCCTCTTTGTCTATCTGATGAAAATTATCTGCCAAAATTCCACTCAAGTATTACCTCCTCTGGGAATCTTCCATGCTTCTAGGCAAATCAGGTTCTTCTTCTGGCTTCCACAGAACTCAGTATGTGTCTTTATGAGAGTGCTTTTCACATGCAACAAGTATTTTTTTTTCAATATTTTTAAAAATAAAGTTATGCAGATAAAGATGACAAACATCCATGTTCCCATGAATTAGAATTTAAGTTTGTTAACTTTATGGCATATTTGCTACATGTATTTTCTTAAACAAAAGAAATAAATTATAACAAATAAAATCATAGTACTCTTTTTTAAATGACAGAAACAGGTAAAACATAGATAAATCTGAAGTACCACATCTGCAGTCCACTTTCCGTTTCCCCAACTGGCATGAATTTGCTATGCAACTTGCAGATCCATTTTTAAATTCATATATGTGTGTTCATAAATATTTGTGTGTGTGTGTGTATCATTTGTGGATGTGTGTTTATAAGGTGAGGACTGCACTTTATTCACCTCTTTAGAGCTAAAATTTAGCAGAACACCTGGCACTCAGTTGGTGGTGATGATAATAGGGGCTAACATTTTCTGAATCCTTACCATATGCCAGATCCAGTTCAAAGCTATTTTGTGAGTGGATATGTGTATGTTAATTCCCATAAGTTTTTCAGTCATCTTACAAGGTTGGTGCTATTATCAAGACCAGTTTATAAAGAAAGAAAGAGGCGAGGAGAGATTAAGTAACTTGCTCCAGGTCAGACAGCTAGGAAGCACGGAGCAGGTATAGCCCAGGCATTCTGAACTTAGAGTCTTGCACGCACATGAAATATCACCTCCATCCAGAAAAGAATATGAAACAACAGCAGGAACAACAACAACAAACCATCACCTTGGACAAGAAATGGAGAACATCTCAAGCACCCAGAAGTCCCTAGCACTTTCTGCCTGATTATCATCCTGGGGCTGTACCACCCACAGATTCTTCACAACCTAAGTTCGCTTTTCTTGGTTTTGAGTTTTATATGAATGGAACATTTAGTAAATATTATTTATTGTCTTGATGTTTTGCCTAATATTGTGACTATGTGATGCACCCACGTTGCTGCAGGTATAAACCCATCCAGGGGCTATGCCTCCATTTATTTATCCATTTTTTAGCTGGTGGGCATTTGGTTTGTTTCCAGTTTGGAGCAACTATAAAAGCAATGTTGCTAGGTTTTTCTTGTCTCTGCCTGCTAGTGTACAATGCCCACATTCCTCCAGGATACATACCTAGTAGAAGGACTGTTAGGGCAGGGAATGTGCCCTGGGTCATGCTGACCCATGTTCCAAGAGCCGGACCTCCTAACCATAAAATCCAACTGCCTGACCAAAAATGTGTATTGAAGAAATAAACGGATTTCAATTTTTTAAAGTGAAATAATGAATACATGGAGAGGGTTGCATGAATTGAACCAGAAGACAGAAATCCAAGCCTGTATCTCCTGAAATGCACAGCTCTCTGTGGCACATCCAGGCTCTGGAGCCTGGAACTAGCTGAAGTCAACTGTCCTGGAGGGTTGTAAGGAACAGATCCCACCTGGCCAGCTCTCCCTGGATGGCATCTGCTGACACAGCAGAGGAAGAGGTGTGAGCAGTGATTTCAACTTTCCTTCTTGACTACTTCATTCCATCCTCCCCATTCCAGCACTGAGGAGCAAAGTCACTGGTAGGCAGCACTGCAGAGAGGCAGTGGGTGGCCCTGCCTCAGTTTCCCTTTTGCTTTTCTGGCACTGTTATTGTCCTGGAATTATTGCCATAAGCCAGACCCAGTGGCCTCTTGGGGACTGCTCCTGCACCTGCCCTTTCTACCTTTATCCACAGTATCCTCAAGTGGACACCACAGGGGTCCCTCTGAATGACCAGGAGGGCCCTTCATTACCCTGCCCAATATGTCAACGAGAGTTGTTTACAAATGCAAGGATTCTCTTGCCAAATGTACAGCCTGGTCCCCAGGCTTTCATGTTGTAATGAAATGAATAACAAGCAAGACATCTTAATATCCTATTCTGCTAGAAAGTGAGTTTTTTCCCCTCCTTTCTTTTAATAGATAAATTAATATCATCAAACATTCTGAAAAGATCCTTTATGAGAACAACTCTCTTGCCAAAAAAAAAAAAGTTGTATTATAAAACTGGAGAAAATTGTTTCAACTTGTTAAAAGCCCTATTCTCAGCCGCGAATTCAGTTCCCGTCTCCCCCCCCTTCAATTAATTTCACACTAATCCATTTCTTTATCAGGCATTGGAGTGAATGCGTGCGAGTGAGTGATGAGGAAGAGGGGGCAGTGGAGGTGTTTGGCTCTGTAATTTCATCCTTGAATTTTGTGATTACTAACAGGACAACTTTTTTAATTTGCTCTTTTGTCTGGATTCCCTGGCTGACAATCTGCTCGGTGAGCTCGGCTTTTTAATCAATCACCTAGATAATCAAATGTCACTGGCTATCTGCTCCGTGTAATTACTTTTGCAATTAAAAATCAACCTCAAGTTGCCTCATCTAATTAGAGGGATGGGCAGATTTTCATCTAGATTGATTTTTTAATAAATATTGACTTAAAATGCCATAATCTCATCATATTCTTTCATTTTCTTTGTACCAAAAATCAAACAAATGGAAGAATTAGCAAGCAGAAGGAATCGTGGGACTTCAAAAGCTTCTGCTGGTTCAGACACACAAAACTATGCTGTACAGAAGCCCAGCTTAGCTCGTCTAATAACAACACTCAATAGCTTCCACCTTTTATTGGAAAAAAAGAACAAAGCAATTCAACGATTATATTTCACACTAACATTGTTGCAAGTCCACAATTCTGAAAGCATCTAATTTCATGTATCACACTGCCAGGGACAATCATTTCTATTAATGTTATTATTTCTTTTAAATTTAAAGCAATCCTAGATATGCTACAGAATTATTAGCATTAGCAGAAAATATATATGCTTCACGCTGTAACCTCCACCACTGAGAGTTTTCTTAAACATACAAATGCCTCTGGAGGCAGATCATTTCCCAGTCTCTGCTGCCTTGTATCTTTTATGTATTATAATTAAAACATTGTCAATAACACAGTTCGTTGCTTTTTGGTTGTAGTGGCTGATGTTGAACATGGAAAATCCACAATCTGGTAAGGGATTACCTACAGGAAAATAGCACAGTTTGCTCAGGGAACAATTGTCCCAAGATGAAATGTAACGGCATCTTGTGTGCCTGTTTAAAAAAAAAATCGTGTTGGTAACCCAGACAGAATTCCATTTAAACCTCCACTGATTGGGGTGATGGAAAAGTAATAATGCTTCTAGCACCTCTGCTTTATTCCAGCACAAAGAAGGTGCTTCTATCTTCTTGTGAATTCATACTTACAAGGGAGGAATGGCGAATTGTTCCTATCTACCTGCACTATTCACTCGAAGAAAAGAAAAAAAAAAGGATGACTAAAATGAGTCAAACTTTTGACTCCGGTGGCAAAACAAATGGGGGAGTAAGGACGGACCCAAACAAAAGAGCCAGAGACAGAAAGAGAAAGCAGCAATTCCACTCACTCTCCCTCCATAAGGCAGAGAAGTCCCTGCCTGTGGAGGTGCTTCATCCACTGGTTTAGCCCGACTGCCATCTCCGTGTCCAACTTGCTATTTCCCCAAAGGATACCCCATAGTCCCATAAAAAGAGACTCCAAAGAATGGGGGCGTTGTGGTCAAATTGCTTTGGAAAACACCATGTTCTCTACCTCCTTGCTGGTGAGATGTAACACGCATTCTCCTATAAAGTCTCTGAGAAGTCCTGCAAACAAAGACGCCTGTTTGGTTCAGAATGTATCACATTTATTTGTTTTTAGGTTGCTCTCTTTCTCTCATCTATCTACCTTCCTACCTACCTACCTATCTATCTATCTATCTATCTAGACTATTTGGGGAAGTCTATTTAGAAATACCTTCTTAGTATACACTTTTGCAAACACAGGTAGTCAAAACATACAAGGCATCTCATTTTCCTACACTGCCAGCCTCTCCAGAAACTTTGTCTTCTAGAATGCATCACTGATTATGTTTTCTAAGAGCAAAGTAAAGTCTACCATGGCTGAGTATGGTATTATGGGGATCGCCAGTGATCTATTGGAAATGAGGTAGGTAGTGAGGGTGGTGGTAATGAGGTGCTGTTAGGAGCTCTTGTCTGAGGGAAATCCTGCAAGTATGTGTTCTGGCATCACAGAGCATCGTGCATCTTTAAAGAGCTGTGCAGAAGAAGTGATGGAAACTCCACCAAGAGTTTGGGGAATTAATAGAAGGAGGAAAGGGGAAGGAATGAGGGTGAAACTAGTTGATATTTACTGAACATTTACTATGTGGCAGGTCTGTGCCAAATGCTCTACTTGCCTTTTCTCATTTAAATCTTATGCCAGCTCTGTGAAGCTGGCACTGTTTGTTTTATTTTTTATCCCCATTAAACAGATGAGTAAACTGAGACTTCAAGAAGTGTATGCTTGTCCAATTTCAGAGTTGGGAATGGGCAGAGTTAAAACTTAGACCCCCATCTGAAAGGCACCTACGCTGTGGGCTTTAAACCACTTATTTTTTTTTTTTTTTATTAATTTTTTTTATTTTTTATTGACTTTGTAATAATATTACATTAAAAATATATATGTGAGGTCCCATTCAACCCCCCCCCCCACCCCCCCCTCTCCCCCCCCCCCCAACAACACTCGTTCCCATCATCATGACACATCCATTGGATTTGGTAAGTACATCTTTGGGCACCTCTGCACCTCATATACATTGGTTCACATCATGGCCCATACTCTCCTCTATTCCATCATGTAGGCCCTGTGAGGATTTACAATGTCCGGTGATTACCTCTGAAGCACCATCCAGGGCAGCTCCATGTCCCGAAGACGCCTCCACCTCTCATCTCTTCCTGCCTTTCCCCATACCCTTTGTCCATTATGTCCACTTTTCCCAATCCAATGCCACCTCTTCTATGTGGACACTGGATTGGTTGTGTCCATTGCACCTTTATGTCAAGAGGAGGCTCAGATTCCACCTGGATGCTGGATGCAATCCTCCCATTTTCAGTTGTAATCACTCTAGGCTCCATGGTGTGGTGGTTGTCCTTCTTCACCTCCATCTTAGCTGAGTGTGGTAAGTCCAATAAATCAGATTGTAGGTGCTGGAGTCTGTTGAGGCTCAGGATCTGGCTATCACATTGTCAGTCCAGAGATTCAAATCCCCTAAATATATCTTAAACCCCAACATTAACTGCACCTCCAGCACATTAGCATGAAAGTCTTATGAAGGGAGATCCCATCTGAGTCCAGATTCATCACACATAAACACCATTTCCAAAGAGGGGCCATCTGCCCTGGTAGTTAACCCCATCGGCCATGACCATAACTCCCATGGGTCTCTTTAGCCCTCAAAGGAACCAATATCTGGGGGTTGTATCTGCTTTATCTGTCTCTCTGACTGCTCAGTTGTGCATGAGGGCAAACCTTCTGCCAGCCTCCAGACTCTTTTTTAGAAACTCGTAGCCATATAAACTCATTTCTCCTTTCCATTTCCCCCTTACTTTAGGTCAAACAGCATTTTAAAGTCATGGTATTTTATGTAGACATGGATATTCTGCTGATCCGCATTGAACCTTCCGTATAAGGTCATTTTCCAGTTGCATCATCAGTTGGTAGTTGATAGTGGTCCCTCGTTGCCAGGGAGGCTCATCCCCGGGTGTCATGTCCCACGCTGGGGGGAAGGCATTGCATTTACATGCTGAGTTTGGCTTCGAGACTGGCCACATTTGAGTAACATGAAGGCTGACAGAAGGAAATTCCCAGGCACAAAGTTGCTCTAGGCCTTGTTATTATTTTGGGTTTATCAGCTCACAAGCATAGTCATTAGTATCAGGGGCTCACTGTTGAACCCTCACTCCCTCCTGGTCCCCACCACTGTACCTGGGAGACTGTCGCTGCTCCCCTAGGGACCACGACAGAGCACCACTGGCCAGGAACCCAGTACCCCCCCTACTGTGGTTTTTAATTGTTGCCACTATGAGTATATCCAAACATTACCATGCACCCTGGACATATGTTCTGTACAGCTCCCTGTCAGTCATATATCATCTGTCATTGGTATCCCATACCAGTATCCCTCCATTGCCATTGTTGAAACACTCTGTGATCCAGAACTCCCCGAAATTTGAAGCCCAATATAATGTCATGGTCCCTTACTAGGGAATGGCATATAGCGATGAGTTTAAAGGATAGATAAAGAACTTGGATAAAGTTAGATAAAGAACTTAGATAAAGAATGTTGACTTGAAAAAATTCCACATCCTATTTTTTTCTTTTTTTTTTTTTCTTTTTTTTTTTTTTTTTTTTGTAGGAGAAAGCCTGGGGACAAGAGGTGAGAGACATATGGGAGAAGGTCTTTGCTGTTGTGGAAGAAATGTACATTAGGGGGAGGGTATATCAGTTGTCTGTTGCCATAAAGATTCTGCGTTATAAACTGCCTAAAAACTCAGTGACTTAAGCAATGAACAATATTACTTAGCTCCAGAGTCTGCAGGTTGCCTGGGCAGTTTTGGTCTCGGCTGGTCTCCCTTGTGAGTCTTTGGTCAGCTGCAGGTTGACTAGAGGGCTTGGCTGATCTTGGCTGGGCCTGTCATGTTTGGGAATCAGGTAGTGGTGGTGGTCTAGGTTGGTCTTGGTTTGGACAACCATCTGGGGCAGCTTGGTCCTACCCCATGAGTCTCATATTCAGAGAGAATGACCTGGGTGTGTTCTTAAGGAGGAGGTAGAGGGGTAAGAAAGGACGTGGAAATGCACAGTGTTCAAACCTCTGCTTGCCTTATACTTGCTAACATCTTATTGACCAAAGCAAGTTACATGACTGAGCCTAGAGTGTGGGTCCAGGAAAGGTGAAGAATATATCACAGAAGGGATGGGTCCTGATTAACAGATCAAATCAGCAATCTGCCTGAGCACTTCTCATCACTATCTACAAAAGTCCTTCTTTCTGAACTACTGTAGGGTAGATGGTCATGTATTAATGGATGGTGGACTCCTTCCAGAACAGTGGGCAGTGGGGGCTCCCTGTCCAAGGAGAGTTATGCACCTCTCTCAGGGAAAGTCAGAGTTGGACTTGGTGATGGGCAAAATGAATCTCACACTGGCCCCCTGGTCGCTGGCAGAGCCTGACTCCACAGCTCACAACAGGTTCCTGCAGGAGCCAGAGTGAAGTTTTAAAGACTCAGAACCCAGGGGACAAACTCAGATGTAAGCAGGAGTATTAAGGAAATGAAGTCAAATTCTTTCAAGACAGGCACATTTATGTTTGCAAGTAAAGCATGCAGAGAAATATTCTTTAATTCAACATGGAAAGGCACCTTCCCCTGTTTTTCTTAAAACGGGGTCCCCTCTGTGTCTAGATTTTGTTTCCCCACTTTAGTTAGCATCATGGTTATTAGGGCATATTTCCCCTGGTCTGAGAAAAGCACGAATCAGCAATACCAACATGAGGATAAACGACCATTTAGTTGGTTTTGGTGATGGCATGTGATGGGGTGTGGTGGATACTGTGGTGAGATGAGCAACACTCAGCCCATCTGCTTCTGGCTACAGCCACCTTTGCCGGGGGTTACTTTTCTAAAGAGACAAGAAGTCTGGATTTTGATGGGAACATTCATATAGTGGCTCCATGTTCTAGAAAGTGACATGCAGATGAAATGAAACACATCTGCAGTCTAGAGTCAGTCTTTGGGCCCCTGGTTTTCAATCTCTGATCTAGGCTAAGATCAGCCTCCTGTAGATGGAGAAACTAAGACCCAGAGATGGGTAAGGACTTGCCGGAAGTCACAGTCAGATTCAGAGATTAGAGCCAAACTCCTTAGCGTGGCTCCAAGACTGGCCTCAAATTCCTTCCCAAACTGTTTTCTGTGATTCCGCCTTCTCAGTTGCCCAACAATCCCAGGAGCTGGCCCCTCCAGACGTACTTCTTTGGCCTTGGCCAGCCTGGGATCTCAGCCTGAGATGCCCTTCAAGGCTCAGGTCAAAGGTCAACCACTCTTCTAGACCTGCCCATTCCCTCAGGCAGAACACTTCTTGCGTCCTATTACAGCGTTTCTTGTTTGAACATTTTGATCATTCATTTGTTCATGCCATTCTGAGTTTACTGAGGGCAAGGACCCTGGAGATTTTACGTGGGGATCCCTAGAGCCTACTGCAGCATCTGGCATATAGTAGGTGCTCCGTGAATGCTTGTGGATTAACTAGAGACAAAGGAGAGGCTGATGAATGGAGTAAGTGAATGACAAAACGCTCCCTGTTCTTCCAGCCAGGGTTCTTCACTACAAACCTTATCAGCAGGGATTTTACAAGTGAGGAAAGAGCTGATGTAGAAACCAGAGGCAGCGGAGCTGAGAGGTTGAGAGAGTGACCACTTGGGGGCAAAGGCTGGATCTGTCATTTATTAGCTGCCCAATCCTGGGCAAGCTATTTAACTTTTAAAATTAATTACATTTTTATTAGAGAAGTTGTAGGTGTACAGACAAATCATGCCAAAAGTACAGGATTCCCAAACACCTACCTCACACATACAGTTTTCCCTATTATTAACTCTTTGCTTTAGTGGGATACCTTGTTACAAGGGATGAAAGAAGATTATTATAATTACAGTATTAACTGTGGTCCGTAGTTTGCACGAGGGTGCACTGTTTGTGTTGCACAGTTCTATGGTTGTGTAAAATTCTTATTCTGGCAACATATCTATGGCCTAAAATTTCCCGTTTTGACACAATTCAGTGGTGTACTTTACTATCACCACCACCCATTCCCAAACCTTTCCATCACACCAAACAAAAACTCTGTACCAATTAAGCGTTAATTCCCCATTCTTTACCCCAGTCCCCGGGAACCTGGATTCTAGTTTCTGACTCTATGAATTGGTTTACTATTATTATTTCATATCAGTGAGATCATACAACATTTGTCCTTTTGTGTCTGGCTTATTTTATTCAACACAATGTTTTCAAGGTCCATCCATATTATCACATGTATCAGGACTTCATTCCTTTTTATGGCTGAGTAATATTCCATTGTGTGTATATACCACATTTTATTTATCCTTCCATCAGTTGATGGACACTTTGGTTGCTTCCATCTTTTGGCTGTGAAGAATGATGCTAGAAACATCAGAGAAAAGGACTATGAACTTCGGTACCCAAATTTTCCTGTCTGTAAAATGGGTTCATAGTGGCACAACATCAGGTGGGTTGCAAGGACTAAATGGGATAATGCTTGACTTGTAGTATGGGCTCATGAAATGCTACTGACATTAGAATTAAAAAGAGAAGCTACATGGCTCTCCTTCAGGAATTCCCAGGCTGCTCCTCATCTGCCCAAAAGACAAACCAGCCAACCAGCAATGGCAGCCCTGCAGAGTTCAGAAGCCCTGCCGGGCGGTGACAGGACCGCCAGCCCAGCCCTCTGCCCTATCGTCTTTCTCTCTTCGACTCTTGCTTTGAAGTAAGACTCTCTGCAAAACCAACAGCCTCCTCTGCCGCAGGAGACAGAGAGAAATGCAGCCACGACTCACTCAACGGGGCTTTTCCTGCATAAGCCTCAGTAAACACGTCCCCAAGAGTACCTGAAACAACACTCAATATCAGCCGGGGCCCGAGGATTAGCAGGCAGAAGGGGCTGCAGAAGTGGACGTCTTTATACGTTTTCATATCTCTCCTCTCCAGGAAAACAAACAGAGCTTCTGTCGAGCCTCAATTGCCCACCCCTGCAAAGGCTGTGATGGTCAGAAGACGGCCAGCAGTTGGCCACGTGACCTGCCGTGCGTGAACACGAGAGGCGCCTGTAAACCCTCGCGTGGCCATTTAGGGGTAGGGTTCTGTTAGGAAAAATGTTCTCTTTCTCAATTCAATTATGGTTCTTTAATAATAATTCCAATTATGCTAATTATGAGCATTCTTATTATTCTCATTTCAGTATTATACCTAATAGGGTAATGCCCCCAATTTAATTTATGACCAAGTAAATGGGCTGATGAAGAACGGCCTTGCAGTTTTCAGTATATTTTAGTTGCATTTGCATTTCGAGGAGGATTTGTGGCGAACTGGAGGATTAAATCCCATGAAATCATTATACAAATTTTAAAATGTCAAGTACTCTGATAGAGCTTACGATTTTATCTTCTTATTTTGACAGGAAACCATGTGTGGCCACCTCTGCCTTAGGACGAGCAAGGAAGGGCGGCCAGGGGAGAACAAATAAAGATAGAGGGGCTTGCAAGCTTCCTGATCAGCTGTCTTTTTATTCCGCTTGCTTGTACGACAGAATGTAATAGACATTTTCCTTTGCACAAAATAATAAGAGCAGTACTTATCGCACGGTGCCTCCAGCCAGTGGCGAAAGGAAATTAGAAAAGTCCAATGAAGCTGGGAAGTAATTAATCATCATACAGTGGGGCCTGTCAAATCAGAAGGGTCCTTCCAGCTGATAATGCTCCCCAACTCAATTTAGACCGATAGAAATTAGAATTCTTTATCCCCCTCTGGCAAAAACAAAAAGACACTAGTTCGCACAAATGTGGCCAACTGTTGACTTCCTTCACTGCCCAGCCCATTTCCAGTGATGTTTGCATCAAGTTTAACTCAAGCCAAAATTGAGGCAACATCGTTTACTCCTCAAGGCAAGAGGAAATCATAACTACTATTTTAAGCCAGTTTGCCCCCCTCCCACTTTCTTCCCTCCATCTACCCCTACCACATAGCCAGAGCTATACAAGAAAAATTAAAGTTTAGTTTTATTGATCAAGTTGACCAATCTCCCCATAGAGCTGTGGGGAGGAAAGCATTTACCAAGGTCTGTAATGAGTGTGGACTCTTTGGAGATCCAGTGAAATAAATAAAATGGTTTCTATAGGAGGCACTAAGGGCTCCTGGCAGAAGGAAGTAGGATAACAAGCTACTCTCAGAGATCCTGGAGCCCTGGGAGGTGGGGGAAGATGGCGCCCCTTCAAGGAGAGGGATCTGCTATTGGAACAGCCCCCATCACTTCCCTCACCGTCCAGTGCCTCCTCCACTTTC
This sequence comes from Dasypus novemcinctus, assembly GCF_030445035.2. Taxonomy (NCBI): domain Eukaryota; kingdom Metazoa; phylum Chordata; class Mammalia; order Cingulata; family Dasypodidae; genus Dasypus; species Dasypus novemcinctus. The sequence continues at coordinate 36,189,906 of NC_080690.1, read as the reverse complement.
TCGACCTTCTGGTCTCAGAGGACTCTGAAGGGCAAGGTGATACTTCTGTTGCTTCCTTCAGATGCACCCTGCATATGGGATCCTCAAAGGGGCTAGGGCCAGGATCTTGAACTCAAATATCCGCAGTGACCAGGAAGGCAATGAGGGAAGCTGACAGACAATGGGCAATAAGGAATGGTAGGGCCTGGGGCCAGTTGGAGTTTGCTTCCCTTTTTAAAAGGGGACAATTTCTACACGGCTCCAGGCAATTACTGCCCTAAGGAGAATTCACAGACCATGTTGCCAGATATTCTCATTTGCGTTGTTAAAGCCCCAACTCTAGAATTCAATGTGAAATTTCCCAATTTTTGAATGTAGGCAATGAGTGCCCATTTTTAATATATTTCCACCGTCACCTACTATTTGTAGACTCTGTGCTTAGACAAGGCTTTGGATCAGACAGACCAGGGTTTGATTGTTGGCTCCAACATTTACAAACTTCATGCTCCAAAGTGAGTTACTGAACTTCTCACAGACTCAGTTTCTTCATCTGTACAAGATGGATCCAGCCCTTGCCTTTTAAAACCAGCTAAAAGTACTGAGTACCCGCCCCAGAGCTTGGCGCCTAACGAGCAATCAACAAAGGACAGCCATTGCCTGGGTTACTGCACTCCACCAAGTGCATCTATTTTACCAAAGCGTCACCATCCGTCTGTCCACTCTGCCTGCTCCCTGATGCCATTTCTTCTCAGTGCTCACATATACCTCTTCTCACCTCCTCCCTTTGAACTGACCACCACCACTTCTAGTAACTTTCTCCAGTTGGTGAGGCAAAGCAGGAAGCCAACAGTTTTAAGACTTAGCATTTCTGCCTGCCATCGTGTTGCTCAAAACCAATTGCACTCTTATCTGGGAACCAAAACTGTCACCGCCTCCCCCCCCACCCTGCCACCTCCAAGTTAATACGGCTGCCTTATATCAAGCTATATTGCCCTGCTTATAATTTGAGTTTGAAGTACTGTTAATTTGGCTGATGGTCTGGTGACCTGAGAGAGATAATGTCTTAGAAGGAATATTTGTTTAGTGGGCCCTGAAAGCAGCAGACCTCAGGGCTGTTGGCTTCTTTTACTCTGCGTCAAGATGGCAGGGACCAACCACATTGGTGACATAGCTGTGTCAGACAACCACAGTCATTTATTGAGAGACTACATTACGTCTTCCACTTGTTTTAGCTCTAATCCTGACAACGATATTGCATGGTAAGTATTTTCACCCCACTTTTTCAAAGGTGAAGACCCTAAGACACAGAGAGGTTAAGTAACCTGCTGAAGACCACACAGCCAGGATGCCTTGGAACCAGGTTTCCCTGCATCTAAACTCGTGATATCCGCTATTCTCCATTTGAAAGAGCACCCTTGTTGCCCTTTTTCCTCCACTTGGCTTTCTTCTTTTACTCTCCTGTTCTCCTCGTTCATTCAATCCTTCAACAAATTTTTATGGAGCACCTATTATGTGCCAGTCTCCTCCCCTAGGATGTCCATATATTGTTTCCAGAAATAGTGGCAGAGACTGTGGGGCCTGAGAGAATGCATGGTAGGTTGAATTATGTCCCCCAGGAAAAAACCCCAGCTCATTATTTACTTTAATCCATTCCTGTGGTTGTGAACCCATTATAAATAGGACCCTTTGAAGATGTCATTTTTAGTTAAGGTGTGGCCTGAATTATGTTGGGGAGACTTTATGATGAGAAAGTCATGTGGAAGAGGAAGAGCTGGAGGTCACAGAACCCAGAAGAAAGAAGGGAGGATTTGCCATGTGATGGGAAAGCCAAGGAACACAAGATTGCCAGCCAACCAGAATGCTAGCCACCTTGGAAGGAAGCAAGCTGTCCAGCCTTGGAAACTGCCAGACACAAATTCCCATTGTTTCAGCCAACCCCTCATGTAGCAGCTGGGAAACTAAGACAGAAGGGAAGGTGGTAGCCAGCACTTACTTTCTCTGTGAGGCAATTCCTAGAGAAGATTATTGGCACTTCAACAGGAGCAATGCTGTTGTAACAAGGAGTTTGTTTTTTTTTTTAAGATTTATTTTATTTATCCCCTCTCCCTGCAGCTTGCTTGCTGTCTGCTCTCTGTGTCCATTCGCTGTTCGTTCTTCTGTGTCTGCTTGTCTCCCTTTGCTGTGTCATCTTGCTGCGCCAGCTTTCCATGGGCGTGGGTGCAGGCCAGCCTGCCTTCACAAGGAGGCCCAGGGAAATGAGCGCAGGGCCTCCCATATGGTAGATGGGAGCCTAATTGGTGGGCCACATCTGCTTCCCCTATAACAAGGAGTTTTAAAACGCACAGTTTCAGTGTCTAAAGAAGCATGTTTTAAAAATACAGTATTTCTGATGTGTTCAGTCCAGCTCTGCTCCATATGGTCATTCAGAGATCCAGCTTCGCTTCAACCTGCTTTGCCATCATCTAGAGCAGGAGTCAGCAATTTTTTCTCTGTAAAGGGCAGACAATATTTTCAGCCTTGCAGTTGTATGGTCTTTGTTGCAACCATTCAACTCTGCAGTTGTAGGGCAAAAGCCTCCATAGAGAGTGTGTAAACCAATGGCTATGGCTGAATTTGGGGGCTGTAATTTGCGGGTCCTGCCCTAGGGCATTGTCATGGTCTGCTGGGCTTTGGCCATATCTGGCACCTAGACAGCAGGAAGGGGCAAGAGACCATGTAGGAGGCAGACTAATGCCTTAAAACCCAGAACTGCAAGAGGCAAACATCTCAGCTCGCCTTTTATTGGCAAAACCTTAGTCACATGGCCATGATCAACTGCAAGGGAGGCTGGGTGCTTTAGTTTCCCGGCTGCTAAAACAAATGCCCTACAATGGGTTGGCTTAACAACAGGAATTTATTAGCTCCCGATTTTGAAGCTAGGGCAAGTCCAATTCGAGGCATCAACAAGGTGATGCTTTCTCCCCAAGATCACGGCATTCTGGGGCTGGATACTGATGATCCTTTGTCCTTGACTTTTCTGTCAAGTGGCAATGAACGTGGTGCACCTTCTCCTTTCTCCTCCAGATTCCACTGACTTCCAGCTTCTTGTAGCTCCCCAAGGCTTCTCTCTCTGGCCTTCAGTCATATGGATTAAGGTCCACCTCATTCAGTTTGGGCACACCTCCACTAATGACATCCTCATGGTCCTGTTTGCATATGCGCTAACCCCATAGGACCAGGGGTTGGGACCTGAACATGTGTTCTGTGGGGGATGGGACTCAAATCCCCACACTGGGTAATACAGCCTAGCTGGGTTAAAGGAGAGGATGGATTTGGTGTGGACAATGTGCTATCTCCACCACAAACCTTCTTGTCTGCTACAGATTGTTTTAAAAAGCGAGTTCCCCTTGTACATTTAGAAAAAAAAAGACATGGAAACTTTCTGTTTCTACACAACCTGTGAGGGTCCCACTTCGTTTCTTTCCAGTTTAGTTACCCTGTGCTCCAGGGCTGCTCCTCCACTGCAGAAGGGACTCCGGGGAGTCTGGAGAAGATGGCCAGGGCAGCTTAGGTCCACCACCTCTACTGACCCCAGCTCTTCGAGAAACAAGCACAGGGCTTTCTTCTAGTGACACAATGGACTGGTGGTGGTAGCGGGCGGGGGGGGGGGGGGGGGGAGGTGGGGCAGAGTCCCTCAATCCAGCAAGTAAAAAAGATAGCAGCATCCACCCAAACTGCCCTGTTGGGGCCATCAGAGGATCTGGAGACCCCATGAACAGAAGGATGAAGTCCTCAGGGCCTTATTTCCGGCCACCCTACCTGAGTGGTCCAGGTGCTGCTGGGTGGCTTCAGGTGTTCTCTCATCAAGGACATGCCATGGCCAGGAGGCAGCGGTTCACTCCTAGCACTATGACTCTGACAACCACAAGCTCCCGTCTGTGAGCTGCCCACCAGGGCTTGCTTTGACTGGCCCAATCACAGCTTCTCCCACATTTGAAATATTTATACCAGACCGGCCCTACCATCTTTTGAATGCCAGGGAATGAAAGTAGAAGAAGAGGTAGTGCTGGGCAGCACTGCTGGCCTCTGGTGGGTGTGGAGTCACAGTGTCCTCCGTGTCTACCCCTCTTCCTGGAGGGAATGAGGAGTGCCAGGCACAAATGTGAGAAACCCTTGTTAAGCAAAGGGCAAGCAATCTGGAGATGTATGCTTCAGGCCACACAGTAGAGTAGCACTTCTTCAGACACACTGGTAATTCAATGGAAACAGCCCACAGAGCTTCCTGCATCTTAATAGTAATGGACTTGCAATAATAATACCAGTCAAGACTTGGCCTGAGCTACATGCCCAGCCCTGTTCTACATACTTCACCTACATGAACTCATTTCATCCTCACAACCTCCACGAGGTAGGTGCTATTCTCAGCCCCATTCTACTAGTGAGAAGACTGACCCCAGAGAGGTTTATGTCAATTACCTCAGGTCATACAGCTAGACCTCACATGGCCAGAATTCTAACCCAGGTGGTCAGGTTGGGGGTCAGCATTCCTAACCACCATGCTTTCCTATTTCTTGGTAAGTGAACTTAAGGCTAGGCGAAGGAGCGGGTGTAGCTCAGTGGTGGAGCACCTGCTTTGTAGGTACAAGGTCCCAGGTTCAATCTCAAGTGCCTCTACAAAACAAAACCAAAAAAACAAACAAAAAGAAGTCTACATAAGAAATAAGGCCCATCTATGTTATTTTGTTATCTGCAAGTGGCTGGAAGAGGAAGGGGAAGGAAAGAGGGAGGAGAAAAAGAGAGGGGAGGAGGGTAGAAGAGGGAAGAGGAGATTCCTGAGAACAAGAGCAAAATGGTGGGAGAAAGCAGTCCGCCTGAAATGGAAGTGCTCCCCGGCTCCCGCTGGAATCTAAAATTTCTCCTGGCTTATTTACAGATTGGGTGTAAGATCCTAATACATAGGAGGATTTTAAAAAGGTCCTCAGGATAGCAGAGCCAAGCTAAGCAAACAGCCCGTGTACACAGCGGAGGGGAGATGAAAGGCTCCGGGCCCGCCGGGACCACTCAGGCCCCTTATCTATAGCGGGCTGGCCCTCTGCGGTCTGAGAAAGCCCACGTGGGCGGCACTGGCAGAAAGTTCAAAGTCGTTTTTTTGCACAGATAGCACAATCAAAAAGTTTGTTTATCTGTTGAAATATTTAGGAGAACAAGATATCGCTTTGACCTGCCTACACCTGCGACCTTTGAGAATGCCGTTAAGATGTGTTTTAAGGTTGTTTGTAGTCTTAATCTTTAATGGGCTTCTGCATTTTTCAAAGGGGAGGATTTGGCAGTACAAAACCAAACCAAAAAAAGGTTATTTCTCTGCTACCAAGAGAGGTGTGTTTGGTAACCTTAGCCATTCCAATGCGTCCTGGAAATCAAAAAGGATAAGGCTGTATGGTCCACCTCAGCCTCAGAGCCACAGTTGCCAGTGCCGGCAGCTCACCTCCAGTGGCCTTTCTTCAGTGCATTCCTAGAGGACATGGGCAATCCAGACACGGAGCTTCCAGCTCATTCATAACTTCTTTGGACCCTGGGGGTCCTGGGTGTTTGAAGCCAAATAGGACTATTTTGCCTATTTGGATGACTGTGCAGAAGATTATTAACTGGTAATTTAAGGAAAAGAGAGCATTTAGGGCATGGATACACTTAAGTAAAAATAAAATAGCTTGAATCCTGCCTTCTCCAAACCAGGTTTTCCCTGAGATTGTTTCAGGCTTAAACTTTGCTTGGATGTCAGTAGATGTAGAAGAAAGTGGAGATTGTAAAGTTTGTGGAAAATGTAATAGATGTACATGGAGTTTGGAAACCAGCTAAATGATTGGATGGCCAAGAACCTGACCCTCCTGCAAGGTGGCACAGGTCTCAAAAAAGAACACTGGATTGAGTCCAAAGCCTTGGGTTTAGATACAGTTCTGCAACTACGATGAGAATACTGACCCTCAGTTTCATCATCTTGGAAATAGAGGTAAAATATCTCTTTCCTGATCTCATCAGAATGGTGACCTTCAGAGGAGTTGATGACTGAGGAAATTCTTTGTAAAAGTGTACACAATTGAATATGAAGAGGTTTTATTGATGAGATGTTTTAATTTATAGACTTCAAAGAGAGTCTGTGTTAATTTATGAGTCTGGGACATGGCTCAAAGTAAGATCTCAAAAAAAAAAAATATATATATATATATAAGCTGCAAGATAGATTAAGTCACTCTATTCAATCTATGGTAGGGCTTGAAAGCAAGGATCCGCTTAAGACAGGAACAACTGGGCTCCTAGTCCCAGTGTACGTTGTCCCTGGTGCTGATGATAAATTGTGGGCATTGTCCTCAAGATTTATGAATGCCCTCCTCTCATTCCTTTCAGATTTTGTCTCCCTGGGTTCATTTTCTGACTCTCACATTTGGTAGTGGTGTGACCTTGGGAAGGTTATTTAGCTTCTCAGAGCCCCCCGTGCTCATCTGTAAAATGAAGGTAATATTGTCTCCATAGCAGAACTATCATGGTTACAACAGGGAATGTATGTAAGATGCTCGCATGGTTCTTGGCAGAGAGAAGGAGCAAAACAATTGGTATCTGGTATCTCTTCTCTCCTTCTCTTCCTCCTTGTCATCATCATCCTCACCATCTTTATCATCAACATCATTATATGAGTCATCAGGACGACTCATATTTGTCCAAAAAATATCTTCCTTGAGCTTGATGGCAGGAAGGAGGACTCAATTCCGGCCTCTCAAGGCTGGTAAAGAAAGCCATTGTCTCCATGTATGTTGTCTAGGGGGAGGCTGGAGGCAGGGCTAGGAAGTCCAAAGGTTTGGTCTGTGAAGTCCTTGGTGGCCTGGAAGGTTCCTCCAGCCCAGGGATGTGCTGAGACCAAGAAACCCAACAGCCAGCTGTCCTCTCCTATCTTAGGTTCTGAGGGCTGCTATAATAAATTACCACAATCTTGTTAACTTGACAGAACAGAAATTTATTCCCTCACTGCTCTGGAAGCCAAAAGTCTAAAATCAAGATGTTGGCAGAGAAAGTCTCTTCTGTCCCTCTCTCTTAGCTTCAGGAAGTGGCCGGCGACCCTTGGCATTCCTTAGCTTGGGGTTGTAACACTCCAGTCTCTGCCTCCATCTTCATGTGGCTTCTTTCTATGTCTTTTCTTCTTCTTCTAGCACAACTGGCATTAGATTGAGGGCCCACTCTAAATCCAATATGATTGGTCTTAATAGCTTTAATGACATCAGCAAAGAACTTTTTACAAAGAAGTTCACATCCAAAGGTTCCAAATAGATACGCCTTTTGGAGGGCAACAATTCAAGCCACTACATTTCTCCAGGCCAAAAGAGGACTCCAAATCTTGACTTTGACTTCCTGCATTGGGCCCAGGTCCAGAGCAGGTCTAAAAGCAATTGGGAAAGACAGGAAGCCTGCTTCAAGAAGCAGTCCCAACTCAGCTATCACTTTTCCATGTAGTAGTGATGCTAGCAAGTCACTAGAATGTTTCCAGATTCTGGTCTTTCACCTGTGAAATGGGAATAATCACTGCTTTAACTACTTCACAGGGTTGCTACGTCAAATAATAACAGTAATTAACATTAATGAAGTCTTTACTATGTGCCAGACTATAACAGGCAATATTACTTTGCATCATTTCATTTCAACTTTGTTAGTAATAAAGGAAATGCAAATTAAAACTGCCATGATATAACATTATGCGGCCATAAGATTAACAACACCAAGCATTGGCGAGAGTATAAAACTGTACAATCACTTTGGGGAAGATTTTGACAATGGTAAAATAGAAAAGTGCATATCCTGTGAGCCAGCCCTTCCGCTTTCAGTTATGTATCCTAGAGAAACTCTCACACCTGCGTCCCAGGAGACAAATTTCCATAAAGCATCGCTCATGGTAGCAAAATTTGAAAATACTGTAAATGTTCATCATAATATGGAATATTCTACAGCAATGAAAATGACTGCTTAGCACTACATACATCAACATGGATGAAGACAGCAAGTGGTAGAAGAGTCTGAATAACCTTATGCAAGGAAACAGATAAGCAGTTAAAGTCTAAATTCCTGGGCAAGGGCAGCACCCAATCCTGGGCAGCCCTTGTCTCTGGGAAGAGGTGAAGGGATTAATTCTGCAGAAGTACACAGTAGCCTTCCCTGGTATTTATATTTTATTTCTTAAGCTGTGTGGTGAGTACATGGGTGTTGATTATATGACGTCAGGTATACCTTTTCAGATGTCTTGAATATTTTGTACTTCATTATTAAAAGTAAATTAACTATATTAAAACAAACGAAATCAAATGCAAACTTCTTGAAAGGCAGGACATGCCAGGAAAAGGAACCCACCCGAGCTGCAGGAAGCACCCCACCGAGGTCAGCCTGGACCCTGGGCCCCCCCGCTAGGACAGGGCAGCAGGGCAGAAGGGCCGGCTCCAGTTCCCCCCAGGGGCGCCTCTGCTCACAGCCTCGCTCGCTCACACGCTCCCCAATTCTGGCATGAATTGTAGGCATAGAAAGGGTGAAGACGACTGGCCAAGAGCAGGCAGGGAGCCCCCAAGCCCTGCATCAACAGAGGTCCGTCACGAGGCCGGGGAATGACAGATTTATATATTTAATGAAAAGGGGACTCTGGAAGAGTAATAAAAATATAGTCAAGTAGGCAGGTATGTTTGGTGGTTTTGTGTTTTGGGTTTTTTTAAAAAATCTGCACTTCTGGAGCTTTTGCTCTGGGACAATTCTTTTGTTAGCTCAGGTAATATTTTTGAAAAACAGCATTACAAAAGGTTAAATGTAGAACAGATGTAAGTTATAAAATACAAGCTGATCAAAGCTGAGATTTTGAGACAGATATGTTAGCAAATGATGATAAATCCGTCCCAGTAGGACTGTAAGAAGCAGACAAATGTAACTATGGAAGAGTGAAAGTCAAGGGTTGAAACTGGGGGAAGGGGGAAAGAGTGAAAACAAATGTTGGAGTTAATTCTGGTGAACTCACGCAGAACATCAATGAATCTGTGCTGAGATGGGACAAACATAGCGGACACGGCATTCTCCGTTTCCTTGAAAAGAATAACCAAATGCCTGGGTTTTGAATAATCCAATTACAAGTTCAGATCCCAAAGCCTGAGTGATCTCTCCTCATACCAGTTTCTGACTTCTCAAGCAACAAACGCTGGGTTCTGGTTTAAAGCTTGAAAAATCAGCTTTCAAATCTGGACATCTAAACTTCTCATTAAAAAGCCAGATAATTTATAGTCACATCATTAAACCGCTTCCTGAGCCAACCACGATAAACTTATCATCTGGGGCGAGATTTCAGCAAAACATTAACTACTCCTTTCTGGGAAGGCGGCAAAGAAACAAAATTAAATAAATCAAGCCTTTTCTTGTCAATAAATGAAGCCCACGAGAAGTAAACTATTTACTGAGGCTTAAGTGAAACAGAAAACATTTAAAGATCAAGAAAAAAGGAGGTAATTGTTAGGGCTGTCAGCAGGGGACCGCTGTGATAATTTGATCTGAACTCTGCTAACAAATGACCGAGCTGTTCTTCCAACTTTAGTATCTGTTTATGCTCCTACAAATTGAAACCCCACCGCTCAGCTGCACAGAACAGAGCGCCGCACAAAAGCACATCAGCCCCCGATTAGTTCAAGGTGGGGATGGATTAGCTGTCCATCCTAGGCCTCCAACCCCTCCAGAATATTTTGTCTTTCCCTGCTGGGGTAAAAGGGTGCAGACATATGTAACTAATAAAGAAACAGGCTTCTATGGACTGGAGGTTGAGTGGAAGGAATGCAGAACAAAACTATAAAATAATAATAGACAAAGGGGCAGTGAGGACTGGGGGAACTCAATACCTCCTGTGCTTCCCCGGGCAGGGATCGAGCACCAGCACGCCCAGAAGACCTTCAGATGGAAGGGGGCCCGTTGTGCGTGCGTGCGCACCCCGCACGCGGTTGAGGGCTGGGCATGCCAACGTTCCGCACTGACCTGAGATCAAAAACCTGATAAATGAGAAGAAAGGGAATGTTTGACCCACTAAGCCATATTCTACAAGGATCCCAGGCTTTTAAAGTAATAAGAGAGGCCATAAATTACAATGTCTTGGATGCATGCTGATAGGTTCTGATGCACGTGGATGTTATTTGTATTTAATACTTTTAGAGAGGTTTGGGAGTCCGCGAATGCTTCAGAAGGTAGTCTTCTCATAGGATTCGGCCCCTAGAGACAGAGTCCACATTTGGAGAATAGCAATGTATCTTCCTCATGTTTCAGAAATGATAACTGGGTTAAAAATACGCTTTAAAGATAGGGGAGTGAATGAAGAACGACGCTAGGCATCCGTAAGTTTGGATCTTTAGATCACTGATGAGTCACGTTTAGATCGGAAGCTTTGTGATTGAATGAAGGAAAAGATGAATAAATGAATGTGGCACGTAGCAGACGATTAGCCACAGGGGCTACGAATCTGAAACCGTTCTCTACCATTACGAGCTGTGCGATCTTGGTCAGCTCACTTAACCTCTCTGAGTATCGGTTTCCTCATCCGTAACTAAAAAGCAGCACTAAGAGCACCTGTGCCATTAGGCAATGAAAAAGGAAGGTGGGTAAGATCTAAGGCATGGGGCCTGGGATGTGGGAAACCTTCAGCAAATGTTACGTAAGGTTTTGTTGATGTGATTATTATAATTATCAAGAATCAACTGGATGGGCGGATAAATAGAAAGATGGATGTATAGACAGAAGGATGGGTGAATTTGGAAGTATGAATTTGGAGAGAAAGTTTTAGTTAATATATAATACAAGCTCTTCTGAGAGATCAGAAAGCTTGTGGAAATAATTAAGTACAAAGGAAGTCACTTACTAACTGGGTTGTTTTTTTGAGCTTCTGCTCTTTCCCAAATTTTCTGTTTGTTCCAATCGACTCTGAGGAAACATCAACTAAGGTTCTAGCAGAGGGCACTGGCCCCACTGAAAGTTGAGGAAATCATTTTGAAAATGGCTGCCTTAACTGTCCCAAAGAAAACACTCATGCTATCCACCAGGACAAAAACATTTATTTCCTTCCGGGCAAATTTGCCTTCAGACCCAAATCAGCACAATATGGCAACTGCCTTGCCTGCTAGGTTGTTGTTGTCAGATAAAACATTTGCTTACTAGAACCAGAAGAACTCCAAAACCATGTGTTGATGCAGGCAATGCTGAGTGGAAAGAACATTCCCTCTCTTCTCATTTATCAAGCTTTTGGTTTCACTGCAGACCTGCACGTTGGCATGCCTGGCCCTCAACCAGCGTGTGCAGGGAGATCGCACAGCAGACCCTCTTCCGTTTTAAGTACTTTCATCCTTCTGCCTTGCCCAGTGGTTCTCAACCAGGGGTGATTTTATGCCCCCTCCAAGGGGCTATTTGGCAATGTTGAAAGACATTTTCGCTTGTCATACCTGGGTGCTACTGGGCATCTAGTGGGTAGAGGCCAGGGAAGCTGTGAAACTTTCTACAGGATGTTTAGAACAGCCACCCACAAAACTAATTATCCAGCCCCAAATGTCAATAGTGCTGATATCGGGATATCCTGATTTAGTCACAAGCACAATACTACATTCCCACTTGGCTCAACTTGGCAAGGATACACATTAAATCTGGAGATGCAATGTGGTTGAGTCTGAGCCTTACCATACTAAAAAATAATAATGAGGAGGAGCAAAAGCTGCCCTTGGCTGACTAGGCTTCAATCAGGAGGGAGAGAAAACAGGTGCTGAGAACACTGTTTGAATTTCCTTGCCCTGGACGCCAGAGAAACCTGTAACGATCAGAAAATTGTCCAGCTCTTTTTATCTTTCCAACATGGAGAAGTTAAAGGCCACAGGCTGAACACTTGCAGCTGTCCTTGGAATCCAGTGGATGTTGAATATGCTAGAAATTAACCAGAGGTGGAAGGTAAATAGGTTGGGTGGGAGAGGAACCCCGGATACAGTCAACTGGATCTGTGTTTAATTCCTGCCCTTGACTCCTAATGGCTGTGTCACTTTGGGCAAGTGGGCTAGCCAGCTCTGTCTCAGTTTTCTCATCGGCAAATTGGGGTTAACTCCATCCACTTTGTAAGATTGTGGTGAGGATTAAGTTAGCGTATCTTGGAGAGTACCTGACATATGGAAGGTGGTCAATAAATTGGTTAATTTGTATATTCTTAATTTCAAAAATGAACTCTATGCAACAAAATGCCCACATAGATCTCACATTAAGTCTTCACGACAGTTGCAGAGTGAGCCAACATTAAGCACTCACGAGGTACCATGATTTGCATTGATTACCTCACTTGTCCTGTACCTTTCCATTGTTACACGCAAACTGAAGCTCACTCACTACACATCCACTTGGTGGTAGTGATAGGGTCTGACCCCCAGCAGCCTGATGCCAGAGCCCACCTCTTAACCACTCGTCTATACCACCTGCCACATTTAAAGAGGTCAGGCCTGGAAGAAACGTTAGAGATCATTTAGGCCACCTGCTAATTTCTCAGATGGACAACTGAGCCCCGGCGGGATTAGGTAGTTTGCTTGTGATAAAGCTGGCATGGAAACTGGAGGTGGACAAGGGTCCTGACTCCCATTTTTTCCAACAAAGAAAGGCTCTACATTGTTGTTTTTTCCCCAAGATCAGATACCATTTTCCTAGCAGAAAGTAAACACAGGACAAATCACTTAGTGCGTGTATCTTAATAACCTGACTTGACTGAGATGAATGAATTCACATTCAGTCATCCTATAAACCTATTAAATATTCTGGGAGGCTGCCGTACACATTTTAATGGATGTTGAAACACTGAGCGTGTGTTTATGGCTCTTTTAATCTTGCCAGTTCTACTAATATGATTAGTTGGGAACCGTTTCACATTGAGATGCAGAAGACAAAATAGAGCACAGAAATTTCTAGAACATTTTGTTTCTTGATTTTTACTTTAGAATGGAATGTTTGGATCTCACCTATGAGCTCAGTAGGGAAAGAAAAACAAAGGGCTGAAACTATGACTTCAGCAGATCTGAGGGATCCATGGGTGGAAATCTGCCTTTGTTCGTTGAAATGCCCTGCTTCATGCTTATTAATTGTGCTACCTCCCTTTTGGGGGCCCCCAGGACCTCATAGACTGATAACTCTGGCTACACCCAAATTTCCAGGCATGAAAATCCACAGGGCACAATGTAGGGTGCCCCCAACCCAGCCTTTTACAGCCTGTCCCTGATATGTATCGGAACATCCATGGTGCGACTATGAACAGCGGCCAAATGAGAAGATCAGCGTCTGGGAAAATGATTGAAAATGGCCAAGCGCCACAGTGAGAGTTGTTTGTTCTGGGAATGGAAGGAGGAAATTGTCAGAGGAAGTGAAATAGGAAATGAAGAGATCAAAGAGAAGAGGAAATGAGATTGAATTGAGTCCTTTTTGGATTCAACTTTGCACTTGTAACTCATGGGAGGCAAAAAGATTAGCCTTTAAACAGCTGGGTGAGAGAAACACTTTCCAACGGGTGCATCCTGACGACTGGCAGCTCCCACATTCCATTCCACAAAGGACCTGTATCGAGGGAGCTGAGGGAAATCAAACCCCTTTCCCTCACTAAGTCCAGTGGTGAGTGCCCCCAGCAAACCCCCAAATGTCTATGTAACCCGTCATATCCTGAAACTGTAGGATATGATGGGTAGGTAGAGGCTGACTCCAGACTCTCATCACCAGAAGGAAATGAGGACCAACCACCTTGCAGTACCCAGGGTGAAAACGGGGCTCCCAAAAGGCAGCATCGGTGATGGGAGAGTTGACAGCAGGAATGAGCTCCCTGGGGCCAATGGGGTGATGCGCTGCAGGGATCAAACCCTAGTGCTGACCCTTTGTACTGGCCTGGATTTCTGGCATCCCCGATCTTCTTTGGAAGGACTCAGGGGTCTCCTGTCAGCTTCCCATCTTAACTAATACTAAATTCTCCCATTGGGGCTTTGGCTCCCCAGCTTGTGCTGCCACAAAACTTTTGGTAAGACACATTTACAGGTCACCTAGAGGGAGCCAGGCACTGTTCTCGATCCTGGGGTATAGAAAGAAAGAGACAGACCAAACTCTGGGCTTTCATGGCATGGCACAGATGCTCCAATGGGGCAACCAGACAAAACAATGAGATGAATTGGTGAAATAAATCAAATGTAGAGAATGATAAGTGCTAACGAGAAAAAGAACCCAGGGAAGTGAGATAGACAGTGTTATAGAACACTCCCTGAGAAGGTGGCATTTGAACAGACCCATGAAGGAGGTGAGTTTATGAACCTGAAGGACACATTGGAAAAGAGCTTTTCTCCTATGCTTCTCTCCTTGTTGCAAGACCAAGGCCACATCCTTTTCAGGTTTTCTTGTAAAACTTATTACTGGTGAGCAGGAAAACTGGTAAAATGGCAGCAAAAAAGGTTTCTTCTCCTACAGTGCCTCCCAAAAGCCCCTTAAGGTGCAAAGGATGGGATTTAGAGTGCTCACTTCCAAACCCTAAAGTCAGATTGCTCTGCCTTCCAGAGAGAACCCATGGTTCTTATATGCTGGACATTTTACGTGAGGAAGAGGCAGCGGCCGGGAAAAGGGCAGTGGGCAGGAGTGGGGAGGGCGGGGCAGGGAACTGCCCTGGGCCTGGAGGACCATCCTGGGGGTTGAAGAAGGTGTTTGTCCTTCCTTCACCACCCCTGGCAGTGCCTCTGCAGTACCTGTTAAGATTGACTCAGCTTGGGCCCTGGGGTGGTGGTGGTGGTATCCAAGATTGAGGGGATCTCAACAGGCAGAAGCTGGGCTAGAAGAATGGGGGAAGGAGGGCGATTCCTGAGGCCACTCTCCCGGGGGTCTTTATGCATATCGAATATAAGGCATGAGGCTCCTGGTCGGCAATGGCTACCATCCCCACTTGAAGGATCCAGATGGCTGCTTTAGTCACCTAGTTGTTTTTCGCAACCTTGCACATCAAAGCCTGAAAACGTTCGTGGTATCAACAAGCAAGGCTGGGATAATACACGTACACACACACAGGATTTGAGAGCTGAAAGCCATTGCCAAGAGCATATGTTAATGGGTCCAGGATCCAGGATGCAATTGAGGCCTGTAATTTCCAGATCCGTAGGTGCTTGAACCTTGCATCTTTTGGTTGTTGGGTGTCCAAACACCAGGGGAGCTGCAGAATTGGGATGCTTGATACCCCAATTCCTTGTCTAAGCATGGTTTGAAACTTGACCTTTTGCTAGCCTCCACTCCTCTCTGGAAAGCCAGATAGATGTTGGCTCAGATCTTCTGATCCCTTAAGCATAAGATTGGATTGTTTGATCCCTCGGAGGCTGCCCCTTCTGCCAAGAACATTGCCCTCTCGGGGGCTGACTCCTCACAATTGCCTCTGGCACGGATCCCTGCTGCTACAGCCTCACACACCACCTGGTGTGGTGGGTGCCATCTTGGTCCCTCAGACTACCCCAGCCAGAGGTGGGACACAGGCCCACCATGATTTCCAGGCTTTCTGTACCCAGTAAGGTAGACCTTTGCTGAAGGGGTGGAGAGGAGGAATGGCTAGGAATCCTTCACAGAGTTTTCAGTGGCTGAGTCACTCTCCAGAGCTGGCATCCATCTGTTCTCTCCTCCGTGTGGTCCCAGGGGTGAGAGATTTCAGTTCTCACCAACTCCTGTTCTCACATTCAGGTCAAAGTGCCTCTTGTTGGCAGCCCCAAATCCATCATGGGCAGAACCTAAAGACCTTCTTTGTAGCAAGATTCACTCTCCTTGGAAAGCAGCCTTCCCAGTTTCAGATACATAGAATAAGCCCCATAATTCAGGGCTTGAAACAAGCCCAATCACTTGGCAGGACAATTTCTGATGGCTCCAGGAAAACCCACGGGGCACCAGGACTCATCTACAGCTCCTGCTTCCTTCCTGGTTGTTTGGTTAAATCCAAAATGCTGTTTGTGACAGTCCAGGGGAAGAGTTCCAGGGGCCCAGGGGAGCATGGAGGCTCTGAGAGCCTAGAGGAAGGTGGGGAGAGGGCACCATTCTGTGAAGAAAGGCAAGCACTGAGAAAAGAATCTGTGGCTCTTCTTTCTGTCCCTGTCTCTTGAAATCTTACTGATTTGGGATGTTATCTATTACTTTCAGGTCATCATGTTTTACTTCAAATTTCTCTCTTCCTCTCTCCCTCTCTGTCTCTCTCTGTCTCTCTCCCACCTCCCCTCTCTCACACACACACCAACCACATGGCACCCCCTCCCAGGCCTGGGATGGTGGACGTGTGACTTAAGCTGGTCAATCAGAATACTCCATCTCCTGGCCACTGAGTTGGCCTCTCAGATGCATCTCAGGGCTCTTGCTGGAGCTTGGAAAGAGGTGTGTTCTCTTCTCTGAGCTCTAGCTAAACGGAGGCAGTAAATGTCTCAGGCCTTGCTTTCAGCTGTGGGAGATGGGAACAGGTGTCTGGGGGAATGTGTATGTGTGTGTGGTGTACTAAGTGGCTCAGCTGGGGTGGTCGTGTGACTGCAGACTTATTGCCCAGGATTCTACCTTTCCTGCCACAAGCCACTCGGTTAAATGGTGCCATGATGCCCATGGTCCCCTCCTTCTTTCCCGGGCTGAATTTGTCAGCAACTTTAACTGTCATTCTGGAGTGCACTTCTCTATCTGTCCCTCATTGGCACCTGTCCCCTGGGTCTAATGGTTGAGTCTAGTACCTGAGTTTCTGGAACTTGAGTCATACGCAGATCTCCCTCACATTGTATTTGCTATAACCACCTACCATCTAGGCTACTAATGACTTAATATGTTTCTTTAAATAGATACTACTTTTATTTAAACAGTTTATTTCAAAGGAAACCTTATATCACAATTATAAATTGCAAACCAGTGCTACAAAGGGAGACATTTTCAATGAAACAGTATAATCGAGTTCCAGGATACTGTGTAGTGCCAAGTGTGCTAAGGTTATGCCTTAGGCTGTGCCCTGAAACCTGCCCTTTGTTTGTTGAAAGGGATCCTGGCAAGAGCTAGCAAAGCATTGAAGGCATATTAGCACTGAACTGAAACTTTCTCTTGTCATAATGAGAATGATAGAGAAGGAACTGGAAAGAGTTCAGTTGCTCATTAATTCATTACTGAGGACCATGCCCATGTACCACCTAAAATCACTTTAGTGTCACCAGAATTTGGGGAAATACTGAACTATCATGAATGCCCTTAAAGTTCACTTTCTCTTATCCTGAGCTCATCTTTTTTTCTCTTAGTAGCCTATAAGTCCCTTAAATGTGAAGGCCAGGCTGGTACTTCTTAATAGTTCCCCCCAAGAGCCTGCCACGGTGGGGCACTCAATAAATGTTTATTTCCCTGGCCACATCTAGCTGTGTCTTAGCTTTGGAACTCTCTCTAGATGGGGCAGATATGTTTCTGGAGTTTTCTTTAAATCTGGAGGAATACCATGTTCTCAAGAATCTCTGGATGACAGCGAATCAGATTCTCAGAGATTATCAACTTCTCTCTGAAAATCCCAGAGAAGATACTTTGTGAGATGGCATCTCTGTTAGTACCCGCTCAGCGCCCCAGGTGCTCAGACCAGTGTTGTCTGTGCTTGCCTTTAGGACTGCAGTGAGACAGAGTGGCTCTAGAGTACAAACCCCACCAGACAGGATCAGATAATCCAATTTTCCTCCCATGATGAAATTGATCTTTAATATGGTTCTCACACTCATGATGACAAATACTGGAATTCTGAATTAGATCTAGAGGTCAGTTTTTCTCATGAGTAGTTTATGGGGCGATCACGTTTCAGAGGAGAAAGTACGCAAAGACTCATGAGTAATTTCATGTCATTAACAGCCTGGAGAAGGCCCAAGCCTCTCTTCACTCTCCTTCCAGGTTTGTTCAGTGGGGAGAGAGGGGAGACCAAGAAATATCGGTAATGAAAATTATACTTGAGAACATAATTCCTTTCTGTGAATTAAGAGAACAGTTGATTTGTTACCAGGATAGCTTTCGAGGCTTCTTGGTCTAGGAAATCTAGGTATTTTCTGTTTTTGTTTTTAAATTAGCCTGAGATTTAACATTTAAGGACAATGCCATATAATGTTATAGCTCAGGCCTGAGTGGAATCTCAATGAATCCCCAACAGAAGTGATTTGTTAGCAGGCACTTGAGATCACTGGCGACAATTCATTTCTGTAGAGTAATGTAAACTAATTATCTACAATGCGGAAGCAAGGCCTGTGCCTGCGTGATAAATTGCAGAATATTGCATTATAAAAAGAAATATTAATTCACATAAGTTAAAATTAAAATTGATGACAAAGTTTTTCCTTTTTTAATTGTTTAATTTTTTAATGACTATTGTCTTACAGCAGCAAACATCACATACCTCAAGAGGCACACAAATGTATTTGCCTGAAAGCACATTCTTTGTAGGAAAAAAAACAACAACAATATGGTTCTTCAGAAAAACGAGTCTCTATCAGCTCTTTTTTCTTCATTCCATGGAAATTTACTTTCTCTCCCGGGAAATAAATTTTAATATGCTATTATTTTGGCAGAGGATTTTTCTTTAGCATATTAGTTCATTTTTGATCTGAGAAATCCTGAAACTTTTAATAAAATGAAGGAAGCATAACCATCAAGATAAACACAAAATTCTAAAAATTAACATTCTGGCTGGAGGGTTGTGCTTTATACTTTCTCTGGATCACAAATTGTTATTTGCCACATTTTCTAGTCCCTGAGCCCTTAAGATAAAACTGACAACTTGATGGAGAGATTTCCATCACTTGGTTCTCTCCTTAGGTAGAGCAGAAAAAATGCCTAATTGAATTATTTATTTCTTTGGGGTCCCAAATGAAATTAAAAGTGTAGGTCCAGAATGAGTGGCCCTGGCCAAGAACGTCAATCAAGTTAGTGGCTCTCAGGTCATCCTACTTAGATTGGATTGGAGGGGTGGCACCTTGTTGTCAGCTCGAGGAGCTTGTTGTTCATTCAGACTACCAAGTGCCTTCTTCCTAGATTTCTCTGCAGAGCTTCCACTTCTGTGGCATCTTGGAGCATTTGGGGATTTGCACATGAAGAGTGGGCATGGACAGTGCATGGGCCATGTGAGCTTGCTTTCCTCCCTCCTCAGCCCCAGCTAACTGGACCGCAGTGCTGACCCAAAGGCAGCAAGTTCCAGGATGCTGTGTGGTGCCAAGTGTGCTGACTAAATTGAAGTGAGGGGGTCAGAGTCCTCTCACAGGAACAGGGGCCGGCAGGTTGAGGTAGTTAGGGTGGTGCAGACGTGGAAACGTGTAGCCTGCTAGGGTGGGTTGCTGGCCATGCTCAGTCACATGGAAGTCAAGGGAGAGAGGGAGAGAGAGAAAGAGAAACAGATGAGGGAAGAAAATGCAGAGATAAGAAATGGTGAGGTAGAGAGTCTATTGGAATTGGGGAAGAGGGGAAATTTTGTAGATGAGTAAAACGAAGCACAGTGACTCGTCCAATATCTGACAGCTGGCGCACGATGGAGCTAGGGCTCGAAACCCATTACTCTCTACCACTGTGCTCAACTTTCCGGAGCCTGTGTGTGAGCTGAGTTGCCCACTGCAGGTGTTTTAAACGAAACCTTCATCTGCCAAGAACTTATCCTTTGGCCTTGTACTCTAGTGATGCAAGGACTTCAGAAGTGAATTTCCTTCATCTTCTCTGTCCACTAATGAAATAAATAATGAAATAAAGCAAGTAAAGAACACCCATGGCAAATATAGGGTAGGATCTCAAAACTTGATTCCTTTTCCCCAAATCTTCATTTCTCCCTTCTGTATTTATGTACCCTGTGGAAGCCTCCAAATTTCAGCCACTTAAGCACCACTGTTCGGGCTCTTTCCATTTGCCACCTGCATCCCCACCCCGCCATCCCTGGTCCACTCCACCCTCCTCTGTCCTGCCCTGTGCTGCAGGAGGCTCAGGTCTGAGGACTGTGTCCCCCACTTTCCCTTGACTGGGCCTTCTGGGTGGGTTGGGCTGATGGAGGTACAAGCAGCAGGAGGTTGGAAGGTGGGGTGTCACCACAAAATTGAGGCTTCCTGGTTGAAAAAAAAAAGGGTCATGAGAGGATTGTAAAGAGAATCATTTTCTTACATTGTGGATCTATTTACTTGAGACACCATCCAAAAGGTAGCTTGTGTGGCAACTTTGGGTAATACTTCCTGTCCTCCACCCCCCACCCCGAGTAGTTTGTAGGTTTGAATGATGTCCTTATGCTGCTATCATAAAAGAGAAGCTGAAGGAGAAAGCATAGCATCTGGTCACACCACTGCATGATGCAATGAGCCCTCCCTCAACGATGACAATGACACAAACAACAAGGACACATGCTTTTTTTTTTTTTTTTGTCTCCAAAAGAAGCTGGTCTTTCTTTGCTCATAGTCCTCATTGTGCAAGCTGGACAAAAAGACAGAGAGGGTGGGCCCAAAGGTGCTGGGGCCCATGTGTGTGTGCACGTAGGTGTGTGTTCCTGTGAGGTTGTAAGTGTGTAAGTTAAACTTTACCGAAGCAAATGGCTTAGATGTATACGGTGCCACTACTCACTGGCTGGGGAGATTGATACAAAAACATCCACACGTTTCTCTTTCACAGTCTGATAACCATGAACTATTAATTCCACAATGTCAGCAGCGACAGTGTTCATCAGAGATATACATTCCTTGTCGGTGCTCCAGCTAGGATGAAAACACTCGTTTAAAGCATGTCCAAGGGCTTTCTTTTGTTACATTCACCCAACCCTGTTGTTCCTGCTGTGTTTTATTAGGCAAATATAAAATTAACAACACAGCAATAATTATTTCCTAAACTGGTTCCAACACAAATTTCCAATTTGAGGTCAGATGTATTGCCTAATAAAATTTTTACAGCTGCAGTCAAATTGTGGTAGTTAATTCCTGGAAAATGCAATTCTTAATTCACCAGAATCAGTTTTAAGTCTTGATTCATCTCGTAAAGACAAATGTGTATTACTGCAGTTTATACAAAATGTTCAAACAGTAATATCCAATATAATAGCTTGCATAATTTCAACTAATTCTGTTAGAGGTATTTGACCTACTTATACTTTCACTGAACCATACATCACGGCTTTAAGATCACTGGGTCTGATCCTTCTAAATTGCCCTTTCCCGAACTGCATAAGTATTGCTTAATGCTATGCAGCTAAACACGGAATCATGTCAAAAGGAAAGAATAATTAGAATATCCACGAAGCAGGTTTCTATTTCTACTCCTATTGCTACCAGTCATTTGTAACTTTAAGACCTATGCCTTCATCACAGGCTCTGACCCACTGCTCTGAACTGCAAAATTCATACACACACATACTTGCAGAAATCAAAACTAATTTCATTTTCACAGGTCCCCAAAGAGTACTTCTTTAAAAAAAAAAAAAAAAGGAAGGGTAATATTAATAGTGAACACTTAAAGCACCTACTATGTGCCATGCCCCATTCTAAGTGCTTTATATAACTATAATGTTTTGTCCTTATAAGAATCTAAGGAGGAAGAGGCTTTATTATTATTTACATTTTATAGGTAAGGAAAGAGAGGTACAGAGAAGTTAAGTCACTTATCATGCGAGATGGGAGAGAGCTGGGATTCGAACTCAAGAAATCTGGCTCTAGTGCCCCTGCTTTTGATCACTATGCAAAATTGCATAAGATAACCGCATGTAAAACAAACAAATGATCAGTATTCAACATAGAATGTAGATCCCTTTTTTTCCCTAGGTAGTGAAGGCAACAGAAGAGGAGCGGGGCATGGATGAAACATTTAGAGGTATAAAAGACAAATGGGAGAATAATGTTTGGCATTCTCTTTCAGGATTTGTCTCTCCAAACATTTTTTTTTTCCTAAATCTAAAATATGACTTTACATCAACCAGGATCTAGAAAATTCTCCAAGGATTAAACTTACAGACTTCTGGAAGAGGCCATCTTCTGCAAAACACTTGTAGACCAGCTTCTTGGTGAGAACCATGCAAGTTCAGTCATGCTTTCTTTGGCCTCTAGAAATAATCTGGTCCCATGCCAGCCTCTTGGCACCTGGCTGCAGAGTGGTAGAGAGCACCAAACTTTTGTACTTGGACAGACCTGAAGAAATTCCTGTTTGGCTACTCCCTAGCTATGTGGCCTGAAGCAAAATACTTAACCCATCTGTGCTATCATGTTCCTCATTTGTAATATGTGGGTCGTAGATATTTTTTTCCTGCCGGGTCCATTCACTCCAATTTTGATGCAGTGTTTTCTTAGGGTTCTTGAGTTGCAAGCAACAGAAATCAACACTGGCTAACTTAAGCAAAATTAATTTGTTGGAGAGACGTAGGGCAGTCAGATAATGAAACAAAAGGCTGAAGAAGCAGCCAGAGAAGGGAAAGAACCAGAGCTGCTCAGTTATAACGATGACTAAAGGACATAAAGCATGCCAAGTCCACGGTCTTTTGAAAGCATTTGATAAAGTGTCATTCTTTGCTCTTTGTCCCAGGTCTCATTTCACCAAATTCTTCTTCTATTCCAGCACATACTTAAACGCCTACTCTGTGCAAAGCACACTGGGCCGTATGAAGAATGCAAAAATGAATAACTCAGTCCCTGCCAAAAAGCCAGTAATGCCCTCATCCAGAGTATTATTTTATGTTGTTGAGAAATACCCAAATGAATCATTCATCTCTGAAATAAATGGCTAATGTCAAAACATTTACTAATGCAGACAAAGCTGACTGAAATAAATGGTTGAATAGGCCATTGTTTGAAAATCTACAAGAGTAATATATATTACAATCAGATAAATCAAAATTACAGAGGATTTTCTGCTGCTTTTCAAAATGCTTGCCAGAAGTCGGTCAACTGACAGTAAGAGTGATAATAAGTTTAACAAGTGGTTGCTGGTTACCTCTCAGGAATGCAACTGGGCAGTGGGGTTGAAGTGGGGGGTGGGTAGTGGGGGCCAGGGAAGAAGACAACTTTTAGTTTATTCTCTCCTGGAGTGTTAGCATTTTTGAACCAAACATACACAATTATTTTGTAATAAACAGTTCAAATTTAAAAATAAATTTGTCAGGATGCTTATGGTTAATAAAACTTAGCTTGAGCTAAGTTAGGCAAAAAGGGGAGAATTTCGTGGCTCATGACTCTTGGCCGTGGGAAGGGAAGGTGTGGAGGTAGCACAAGGACCTGGGCATCTCTCTTTCTCTCCTTCCATCCATCGCTACCTCTCGTCTCTGCATCCCTCCTCCTCTCCCTTCCACTCTTTCACCTCAGCTGCCACCATGAACCTAGAACCACGGCTACTGGCTGTTCCTGGTCTCACATCCCCACAGCTTTGTGACCAGAAAGAGCAATGGTTTCTCCTGCTAGTTTCAGGTGGAAAACCCCGGGGCGGGGGGGGGACCCTGGTTGGCCTGGCTGAAGGTCCCTGGCCACCCCTGGATTAGGGTTGAGGGAGAATAATAGGCTTAGCTTGGGTGAGGCAATTGCTCTTTGACATCTCCATGAGGCAGAGAGAGGGGGCTCTCATTTGATCCAAAAAGAGGGGGCTGGAAGGGAGACCCCAGTCTAGCCATGGAGGGAGCCATTGGGAACTGGGCGGCCCTCCCAGGGCGTGTCCTCTCCTGAAGTCTCTGACCTACTCCTGGGACTCACTGGAGTCTGGTCCTCCTCCGTCTCAGGCCAAGACTTCTGCCTCAGAGGAGACCTCAGAAACTAACTCCTCAATCTTGAGTGAGTCTTCTTATGAAAAAGATATAACTTGAGTGTCCAAGTCTTTCACACTAAGTCCCAAAGCAAACATTGAGTTTTTAATTATTCTTGCTTTCCCTGGAAGCCAAATCACATCAGATGAAGGACAGGGCTGTAAGTCCCTTAACTTCTTCTCATCTTTACGTCTACCATGCATTGCATTCATTCCATAAATATCCACTGCCATGTGCCAGGGACTATTCTAGGTGCTAGCATACACTTATGGGCAAAATACATATTATACAGCATGTATTGTAGTGAAGGAAACAAGTGACATGCACACACACACGCGCAAATATCTACAAAAATGTCAGATTGCAGTGAAGTCTATGAAGAACCTTGAAGCAGGATAAGAAGATAGAGTATGGGGCATCTGCCGGGGGCAGGGGGAAGGTCATTTTAGAGACTGTGGTCAAGGACAGCCTCTCCAAGGAAGTGACATTTGAACAGAGTGCAGTGAAAGAGAAAGTGTGTCTGAGCAGTTGCAACTAAGCCTCTACAAAAGCCTTAAGGTGGAAATGAAGTTTGGCATGCTCGAGGGCCAGCAAGGAGGGACCCACAGCTGGACCAGAGGGGCAATGGAAGGGACGAGGACAGAGAGGTCACCAGGGCCTGATGGCCGGCAGCCTTGCAGGCCCCAGCAAGACTTGGAATGTTATTCGAGGTGTGAAGGGGAGCCTTGGAGTGTTTCCAGCAGGGGAGTGGCATGATCTGATTTATGTTTTTAAAGTGTCTGGTCAGTGGTAGGCTCTCAATAAATGTTTGTTAACAATTACAAAAAAAAACTTCACCCCCCCCCCAAAAAAAAAATTAATAGCCTTCTTGGCAGGAGAGGGAGTGTGCTACCAGCTAATAATGAAAACAGACTGACATTTGTCCAGTGCTTTATAGTTTACAAAGCACTTTCACCCCCATGATCTCATCTGACCTCTCGTTTGGACGAAGATATATGACCACACGACACGGAGGCCCGAGTCTGCTGCTGCCCGCGTGTGTCTCTAACAGCTGCTAGAGGCGGAAGGGACGGAAGAGCCCCTGGACGAGTGCGGGCCCAGCCCTGAGGGTGCCACGGGGTCTCGCCTTTCCAGCGTGCTATCCCAGGCTGAAGCAGGGAGACTCTCACACTTCTCTCCCTGAACCAACTTGGGGGCTTAGCTCTGCAAGCCAGAGTCCTGGGGAGGCCAGCACAAGAGGAATTAGGTAGGTTCTAGGAGATTGGTTATTTTTCCCTCTTCTACTCAAACCTGAGCGTTCCCTGGTGGTTAAAAAGAAAAATTATTTACCTTGGCCCTCAGGCCTGGGAGTTGGGCCTTTAGAAGCAGTGGCATCAGGGTCCCTAAAGAAGCCCCTGATTTAAAGGGCTGGGGTCCAGGCCCCGGGTTACATCATGGGGCCACTCTCCAGAGCAGGGCGGATAGTCACCCCCTAGACTCATGGCGCCTCATGCCACAGTCTCAGAAATCACAGCGCTTGCTGGGTTTCTCAGCTTCAGTGAAGTCATCTTTCCCATGCTTTGCTTCTACCTGTTTGGGAATACAGGAAAGAACGGGAAGGAGGGATGGAGGGAGGGAGGGAAGAGGGAGAGGGGATAGGAGAGAGGAGAGGGGACAGACACCCCACGTCCCCTCCCGTAATCCTCACCTCCTCCCCAGACAGGTCAGGGTGGTGGTCCCAGCTCTCCGGCTAACCATCTTTGGGACCTTGGGCAAAGGTGAGGCAGCTGCGCAGCAGGGCGATTCCAGATCCGAAACTCCCAGGGCTCCCAGTTCAAAGGCCTGGGGGAAATGAGGCCTTTCTAGCCCAAGCCCCGGAATGGAGCCCGAGGAGGAGGGGAGCCGGGGAGTTCAGAGCGCTGGCCCAGAGTCTGGCCCTCAGCCTCCAAATGCCATTTCGACCCTGGCATTTCACTTTAGACACGGTGCTTAAAAAGGTCCCTAGCCTCTGTGTATTTTAAAACATTTCTTCATGCCGCTTTCAAGCTCCTTCTCACAGGAGTCATCAGATAGGGTCCTTAGAATTTGAGGAATGAATGCAATTGTTAATGGGCTGCCGCGTAGCCATCATCGAAACTCATGTGAGCACTCTGGACTCGCATATACTGTCATAAAAGAAAGTAAATATACATTTTCTGGTGTCAATCAAGTTTATTAAATTGAAAAAAAGAAGTCTTTTCTGCCAGGCGGTATGAAAAGTGGGATGGGGTCGGGGGTAGTTGGATGAATTTATTCTGTGTTGGAGGACTAGCCTAAAAACGTAATTAACAGATGCGATTATGCATTCTGATGCAAAGTGCTCGGAGCTGGTAGTCAGGAAACTTAGACTGGAAGCTCCCAGGCCACAGGCTGCAAATTCTCTAACAACTTGATTCATCCATGCTGGCCTCCGGTTCAATCCCGCTTCCTTTGAGTATCTCCTGCAAATAAAGGGCCCCATTCTTTGGCTTCCCCCAGCTTTATTCGGAGTGAAAACACCACTTTGTGCCCACGTTGCGTTAAAATAACAGATTTGTGTTCATTCCTGTAGGTTTCTGATGGGAGGAGGGAGGCTGCCCCTCTTCGGTGCGGAGGGCGAGGCGCCTTTTGGAGGAGGACGGAGAGAAAGGGTCTCCAACAGGGAACCTTTGTCCTGGAATGCAAATGAGTCTCTGCGAACGAGAGCGCAGACAATGCCAGCCCCGTCCTCCCGCGAACCCATCCATCTGCAGCTATTTTGTTAACCCGATGTTTCTTCCATTCTTTCTCTCACACAACACACTTGATGTTGACAGCTGTGAATTTTAAACAACCACCCTGTGTTATGTTTCTCTAATTTTGTGTATTCAGATTGTTTCCCCATATTGGGGGGATGGAAGCCAAGTACCCCGCGTTCCTTCATTTGGAGATTTCATGCTTTTGAAAGTCAGAGCGCTTCTATCACTAGACAAAGCAGAAACGAAGTGTGCTCCTAGCAGCCTTTGGAATGGCCAGAGAGCACAGAAGCGCTTTGGAAATAGAAAAGGTTGCACAAGATTGCAAGCCAAAGCGGACGGGAGACAGGAAGCCGGAGCGACACAGCACCCAGACGCTCTGGTGGTCGCGAGGAGCTGAGTCCGCCTCCATGTCTGCCCTCCATGCCTGTAAAATGGGGCCACATCAGCCTTCTCCAATGGCCAAAAAGAAAGCCCTCCTATATCCAGGCCACCAACCAGCTGTATTTCCCCCTTCCAGCTAGAATTACTCTATTCTGGCAGTCAATCTTCCTTTATGCAAAGGCATGGATTCAAGTTTATAAGCATGAAGGAACACAAAAAAAGCTCTCAGACTGACATCTCCACTGATACACCACCTGACTGGCTGAATGATTTCTCCCTCCCTCCCTTCTTATCTTCTATCCTTGCCTCCTTGAGATGAGGCAGTTCACAAACAAATGTGCAGACGGTAGAAACAAAAATTCTGGACAAGAGAAAAGGAGCTTGCAAATAGTCTTGTTTGCTATAAGAGCTTTGAGATATGTGACTCTGAGCTTCCCAGCAGCAAGAGCAAAAGGGGAATGATGGCTAATGGCAAAGCCTCATTTCACACTTCACTGGAGCATACAACTCTTCAGAGAGGAGAAAAAATTTCAGATGCTTCATTTTAAAAGAATGGTAACGCTCAGGGCTCTTCATAAGGGTGTAATGAGAAGTACAATGTTAACTCTGAGAGCAAATGAAATTGCAGACTTTCCTCTGCTAGAGCGAAAAATTAAGACAAATGGTTACCTGTCTAATGCCCACTGCAGTTGCCTGGTGGTGGGTTCAGAGAGCCCTGTCTTGACAAGAATTCAAGACTACATCTATGCTGGGCAGAGAAGAGGTCACACTAGCTTAGAGATGTGTGTCCTGACCTTGAACTAAATAAACATAGCACAAACGAGCAGGTTTCTGATGTCCAACTTGATCCAAAGACAGAACACTGAGGACCTAGAGGAGAGCCTGGTTGTCACAACTGTTGGGTGTCCCTAAAAGACACTTTCTCAGCTGGGTCTTCTAGAAGAGATGGAAGGCCAACTGGAGCTTCTATCAAGCTTTGAGGACAAAGTAAGCAGAGGGTGGGGCTGACAGCTTAGAATGTCCTTGTGCCCCCACTCAGGACCAGCCCATTTCCTTGGGGTCATGGGCCAGTGACTATTCCTTTCTGAAGTAATTGTGAGATACTGATTTCTATAGAATAGCATTTAGGGAACTTTCACTTTCTGTCTTTTATATTTCTGTATCATTTGCCCTTACTACAATGCATATTGCTTTTAGGATCAGAAGAGAGCACATAGATTTTATGAAATTAGTTGTTTTGCTCTCTTTTTCTTTTCTGCCACAGGTTACGCCCACCCTTTATAAGCGCCACTCTTACAAAGTGCAAAACAAAAAATAAATAAAAATAAACCAAAAAATCGATTGGCAGGAGCTCATCTAAATGAATTCCCAACATCTGGAATTGTTTTGCTCAGCCCACTCTTGAAAAGAAGATCATAAGAAAACCAGCTTGGAGATGGTAAGAGGACAGCAGATGTCTCAGTGGCTCTGAAAAGTCCAGGAGCTCCATGTCCGCAGGACAATGGCTAGCATGGCACCCCGAAGCCCAGAAAACAATTTTTTAAAAACAGTCACCGAACTACACTAAGAACTAAGGCAGGAAACATAAAAGGAAATACCTAAGAACAAAGGTTGTTCAAAAGTGGAATACGGGCTGACGCAGAAGATGGAAAGCCCGAATAACTCCGGCTGGTTCTGCAGACGCTGCACCCCCCATCCCAGAGGGATTGGTGCCCCCAGCAGGCAACTGGAACCCTCCAGCCCTGAATTCTCTTCCAAGGCCAAGAGCCGGCTTCTCTGAAAGAGTGTGAACGCATTTGCAGGAGACTGGGTAATAAGAATGAATGCTTCAGAGCACGTCTTCTGGTTGGCCTTCCCTTAACCAGGGCATCCGATGAAGTGTGCATGAACTTCTCCTTCCAGGACACCATCCGACACACGGACTATGCAAACCTGGGTAAAAATAAGTCGTGTTCAAACGGAGCTCACTTGTATTTGTTTTAGAGGGTGGAAGAATGGAAAAACAAGACAGTGAGGGCCCGAGGCCAGAGAAACTGCTATATTTAGACGCGAAGGGCTGTGTTTGGCCCCAAGGCTGGTGTAGACACAGCCGTTCAGAAACAAGGGGCCATTCACTCCACCCACCTGACACACTGTCACCTGACACACTGTCGCCTGCCCGCCTGTTCCACAGGCGCTGAGCGCAAAACCGTCCTGAAAGAGGCTGTCGGTTGAGAAGAGGTAACAGCTGCTCCGTGGCAATTAACCAGCAGTTTCTGTTGCTGAAGGAGATTATTTTGGATGGTGTAAAGAGATTCAAATAAAAATGTCAACGTGCCCATTATGGATGAAAGTTAGAAAAACTTAAGCGGCCCCGAATTAATCACTCTTTGACAGGAAAGCACGTAAACGAGCACTAAAAATCTCCCCACAAATCTATTTTCCGGCCTTTTTGGTAATTGTAAAGAAGCGCGCTGGGGGGTGGGGAGGGCATTTCTTGCCCGCCACCTTAGCTCGTCTCAAAGTGAAGATTTAATGACAAAGTTACAAGCCCTTAAAGTGGCATTTATTGAGGGGCTAATGAGCGTTCCTACGAACTCTGTAAAAAAAAAAAAAGGCGCCACAGCACAAGAGGCCTTTGAAAATACAGAAGAGAGGGGAGTTCATTAGTCTTTTTTTTTTCTTCCTCTTTCTCAACAATGACTATTTCTGCTGTCAAACCTTCAGGAGTAGGGTTGGTTTCCTTTCAAGTAATTGAGGCAGACTTCGCTCCCGCGTGGAGTCCAGACAACTTCTCCAAGGAGAAGCAGGAAATCACACCGTCAAAGGGAAGCTGTGCATTCCTTCTTCCCGGCAGGGCTGGCCCCCAGCACACGCTGGATTTATGCTGCCCTTGCCAAAAACGCCTCCGATTTCCACGCCCTCCCGTGGCTAAGATAACGGATGCTGCTTTCGGGCTCTGAGACCTGCACTTATTTAAAACTCCAGCTATGCTGTAACAAAACCGGCTGCTGTCACCCCAAATCGAGCAAATGAGCCCCTGTCCTCCACATAAAGGGGAAGAGAGTTATTTGGAGGTCCCCTGCGGAGGAGGCCCAGTCGCCCTTGCCCTCTCTGGGCACCTCCCCCTTGGAAACCACCAGGCCCTCTCGCCTCCGCGCCTCTCTCTGTCACAGGAAGGAATAGCTGGGGCCCTTTCGGCTCCAAATGGATCAAATTTGCTCAAGTCAGAATTTCTTTTCTTTCTTTCTTCCTTTCTTTTTTTTTTCGTAAAAATCAGAAGCAGAAAGGAATGCTGTGAAGAAAATGGAAACTGGCAAAGTGTTTTAACTTCAAATAGTCTTCTGGTCAGTGCTGATGCATAGATGTAATGCTGTTTTGTAAACGTAAATACAACTGAACAGTTAGAGGAAGTGGGGGAGAAGGGAGGGAAGTGCCGTGAATTCCCAACTCTAAAACAGGTATCATGACTTCTGAGAGCTCCAGAAGCATTTCTTTTGGAGCTGTTATTCCCAAGGAGTCTCTAAAAGGAGATGCAACCTGTAATTAAGCTCACACATAGGAAATAAGTGCATTTGGAAAATCCTCTCGCCGTTGTTTATGCCTAGCCAAAAGCATTCCATTTCTCTCCGGGTAAAAAGAAAGGCTGCGCAATAAAAGCGCCTCCAATTGGAGAATGCACTTATTAAAATGCTATTTTTCCACAGCTGCCTTCATCGGGATCTGGGAGATGTTTCCTGTTTGTATGATACACCCCTGCTTGTGCAGGTTTATGCCCCATGGCACAATACCAGTGGTTTAGTAGCCAGATTTTCTAATTCTGAAAGAGCTGTCTGCTTGACATCACCTGGGGAAGAACTCAGACTAATTCACCACTCATCGGGGGCACGTGTATATCTCTGAGAACATCTCTTTAAACACAGTCACATCCGGAAGGCTGTGCATCATACATTTTTTTCCTCCTAAGGTTGACAAAATTCAATTGGCACGTCTAAATGGATTTTTTTCAGTAGCATATAAATAGTCTTCAGTTCCACAGGTGAAGCTAGAATGGGGACAAAAGTTGTTAGGGAGAAAACACTTCACTTTCTGTCTTTAGGACTTCTACTGCTGGGACTGAGGATTCTAGTGGTGGCTAATAAAAAGAATCATATTAATAATAGTTCCTAATATGTTATTATCATAGTAACTTTCACTTATGTGCCAAATAATAGAGTAAGACTTTATATCCATTTTCTCAGTTGAACCAGGCAACATCAAGACAGGTACTGTGATCTTCACTGTATAAATGAGAATTCAAAAGCACAGAGAGGTTAATTAACATGCCAAGGACACACAGCTAGCATATGGAAGAGGCAGAATTCAAACCAGGATAGGCCTAGATATACAGCTCTGGTTTACATCACTATGCTAGTCTGCCCTCAGGCCGCTATCACAGCCACACTTGTCTGGCAGCCTCAGTGTTTCCTCAGTAAAAGGCGAATGTTAAATGTTTTGCCTCATACATGGTTATAAGAATAAAATGGGGCAGTATATTTAAAGTATAGCACAGTTTCTGGCACATAGTAATCACTCAGTTAATGTAAGCAAAAAAAGAAAGGAGAAGAGAGGAAGGAAGGGAGGAATAAAGGAAGGGAGAAAAAAAGGAAAGTCAAAAAAAGTAACAAAGAGGAAACTAAAGGAAGGGGATGCTTTCTCAGGTCCATTAAACAACCTCAGAGGGAAACCATTACCCTATACTATATTCCGAAGGATCCTGGAGTAGAGAAGGAAACAACTTGAGGCTTCAGGTAAGCGTAGGACAGGACTCAGGGCCTCTCCCATCGTTTGCTGGCTCTGCTTCCTTGGGGTTGGCTCTGTTCTCGGGTAGGCTCACCCCTGTAGCCTCCCAGGATGATGCCAGCAGCTTCCCAGCCTGCATCTCTGGCAGAAGGGACGCCATCTTGCCCCAGCATTCTCAGCTCTGACTCGGTCACATGCCCATTTCTGAGCCAGTCACCAAAGCCAGGGAATACCATGTGCTGATGAGCTTTCCCTTGCCATGTGCTTTGCCCGGTGTTCCTGAATGACGTGTACTGCCCCAGAAGCAAGCAGACTGAAAGTGGAGGGAGAAATGGCTCCTGGAGGGAAGCTGAGCTGTGATTACCGGGGAAGGAGTGAAAGCAGGAGCAGCAAGCTGATGCCTACCACGTGCAAACCTTGCCTGCTGAGCATGTATCCCACTTCTTAGCATCGCTTGTATCAGTTTAGGTGGCGGGGTTAAGAACCAACCAAGGATCTGACTGTTGGCTTTGAATCTTGGCTACACCAGGACTTACTAGCGCATTTCACCAGCAGGTTAACATACCTCTCTCCGCCTCGGTTACTTCATTTGTAAATGTGGTTAATAATACAAGGTTTCTCGTGGATTGTTAAGTGTTATATGGGTACACATAAAGCACTTAACATAATGGCACATAGCAAGCACCCAACAGATTTTAGTCATTCAACATTCCACAGATATTTGCTGAACATCTAATATGTGCCAGGCTCTGTATCAGATACTTGGAATACAATCCGTGAACAACAACAGAATAAAAAAAGAATCCCTGTCCTTGTGGAGATAACATTCTAGTGGGGGAAGTCAGATGATAAACAGCAAACATAATAAATGAGAAAAAAATCACATGGTATATTAGGAGGCAAAAACAACTAAGGAAAAAGGAAAGTGGATGAGGGGAAGGGGATCAGAAGAGCGGCAGTAGGAGGGGACAGGGTCGTCAGGGTAGGACGCATTAAAAAGGCGGTGTTTCAGCAAAGATTTGAAGGTCTGAGCAAGTTAGCCAACAGGATACAGGGGAGGGGTGTTTCAAGAAAGGGGAGAGTCAGCGCAAAGTCCTATTGCCTAGTTTGTCTGACAAGTGGCAAGGAGACCAATATGGCTGGAGCCAGTAAACACACAAGGAAGAGAATGGCAGGAGACGACATCAGCGGGATAGGAGAGGGCCAGATCAAGACGGGCCTGGGAGTTCTCTGAAGACTTTGGATTTTACTCTGAGGGAAATGGGAGCCATTGGTGGGTTGTGAGCAGAAGGGTGACCTGACCCAACTTACCTGACACAAAAGTGACTGTGACTGCCATGCCAAAAATATAATAGCTGTTACTATTAATATTATTGTTCTGATAATAATATCATGTCAAAGTACCCATTGAAGAAACAAGTGCATCGTAAAACCTACCAGGGAATTCTCCCGGAGCAACCCCTCCGGTGGGCTACTCTGCTCTCACTTGAAGGTTAAGGCGCCCCTCAGATGTTCCAATGGTACGTCTTCTCTTTTGGGGTTTCCAAAAGAGACAGGAACAAGGAATCTGTAGATTCTTGATGTTTCCACCACATTTGGTATTGTCGATTACTCCTTCGTAGGGGCGTCCACTATTCAGCCAAACTATCTGTCAGGAACTCGGGGAAATCCTGGTTTTCTGAGTCAACAGCCATAATGAGAGCTTGCTGAAGATTTGAAGAGCTTCTGATTTCAGCCTGATCATTCCATTTTCACACGGTAAGCTGGCGATACTGGCACTCAGCTTACTCAGCACTGGCGACCATAGGACCTGGCAGAGGAAGCCTGAGAGAGAAGGCCAAGGAAGTAGCTTAAGACTCTCTATGATGAGCCTCAACAGTGAATGAAATGGGGCTTCAGGGGGGTGGGTCCAGATAGAAGGCAGAGCATATGACAGCTGCTTGAGGAGAATTTTATGCCATCTTCAAGTAACTTGGTGATGCCCTTGTGAGGTTTGGAATTTCTTCACAAAAAGGAGGAGGGAACGTCCCCTCTACTGAACACCCAACTAAGGGTATAGGACAGAGTGGCTGTAACACGAGTTTGAAAGCAGATAATCCAATCCACTGTAGATTAGGGGTGGTTGGAATGGGGGGTATCTGGAGAAAATTCAGAAGAGAAATGTCGACTTTAATGCCTAGCATCTCCGGTCTCTTAGAAGCCAGTAAGGTGGCTCATTGGCAAATTACCCAAAACCTTTTGGGATCCATTGACACTTTCAGCTAGAACCATCTCTTAAAGCTATAAATTTCCTATGTTTGTGTGTCTACTTTTTTGTCTTAAAGAAAAGATTTTATTCAAGTATACCGTTTATATAGAAACACATGCAAAGCATATTACACAACTAGATAAATTTTCACGAAGTGACCACTCTGGTGTAACCTATGCCTGGAGAAAATAGAACATTGCTGGAACTTCAGAGAAACCCCTATCCTGACTTCTAACACCACAGAGTAGACTGGGCTGGGTTTTTTGTTTGTTTGTTTTGTTTTTAAAACTCCATATAATTTTGAATCCTATAGGACATCCTCTTTCTTACCTGACTTCTTTCATTCACTATTATGTTTGTGTGATTCACACACATTGCTGTGCATAGCAATAGTTCATTTATTTTTACTGCTCTATTCCATTTTACCACTATACTAGAATGCCTCTATCCAATTAACTGGTGGATCTTTGAGTTGTTTCTAATTTCTTAATACAAATAAAGCTGCTATACATATCTTTCCATGAGCATATGTGAATTTCTCTTAGGTATATACCTAGGATGGAAATTGCTGGGTCAGAGGAGATGCATATACCTGGGTTTAGAAGATACTGACAAACATTTTCCTAAGTGGTTCTAACAATTTTACCCATCACCAACAGTGGGTGAAAATCCCACTTGCCATATCCTTGACAACATTGGCATTTTCAGTCTTTTTCACATTAGCCATTCTGGGTGATGTGAAGTGGTAGCTCTCTGGGATTCTAATTTGCAAATTATTATCCTATAATTCAACTATCAAAAACCTTTTGTGCCCCTACTTAATTCTAGTCTCCAAAGGTAGGTGTATTAGGCATCTGCACACGTAATTTGAACTCTTAAAACAACTTGGTAAGAGGCTTAGACCCTTTATCTGACTTACACTGGATCTCACATGGGGTGGAGAAACAATCTTGGTTTGCCCAGAACATGAGATTTTCAATGCCAAAACCAGGAAAGTCTCAGAAGAACTGGAAGGGCTCCTCCTTCTGTAGCTAGAAAATGCCAGAGCAAATATTCAAAGAGAGGTTTGCTTGCTTCAAGTTCTATTCTTAATCTTCTGTGCTATTGTGACCCAAAGTGAAGTCTCTAGACAAGCAGCATCAGCCTCACCTGGGGGCTTGTTAGAAATTTAGAATCTCAGGCCCCACCCCAGACTTGCCTCTGCACTTTAGCCGACTCATACTTTGGGAAGCGATGCTCTATGCCGTTGGTTCTCAAACTGGGCTGCATATTTGAATCAGCTGGGGAGCTATAAAAGTCACTGTTACCTGGGTCCCATCTCCAGAGATTCTGGTTTAATTGGTTTGGGGTGTGACAGGACAATGGAATTTTTTAAAGTATCCCTGTCAGGAAGTGGCTGTGGCTCAATTGATTGGTTTCCCACCTACCATATGGGAGGCCCTGGGTTCACGTCCCAGAGCCTCCTTGTGAAGGCAGGCTCGCCTGCACCCACGGAGGGTGGGTGGCCTGTGCCTGCAGAGGGCTGGCACAGCAAGATGATGCAATGAAAGAGAGACAAGCAGACACAGA
Organism: Dasypus novemcinctus; assembly: GCF_030445035.2. Classification (NCBI taxonomy): domain Eukaryota; kingdom Metazoa; phylum Chordata; class Mammalia; order Cingulata; family Dasypodidae; genus Dasypus; species Dasypus novemcinctus. Next base: position 36,154,469 of record NC_080690.1, on the reverse strand, counting down.
AGAATGTGCAGCGAATGGACACAGAGAGCAGACAGCAAGCAAGCTGCAAGGGGAGGGGGGGACAAAAATAATGTCAGCTCTCTTTAAAAAAAAAAAGTACCCGTGTCACCTGATGGTTCTAATGTGCAGACAATTCTGAGAAGCACCACTCTGATCACTGTCATTCACCTTGGGTGGTGTCGCTTTGTTGTAGCTTTCTCAGGATTTTAGGAACAAGTTTGCATTCACCTTTATTTGCACAATTTAAAGATTTAGGTCTTTGTCTTTTTAGACAACACCCTCCTAGCCGGAGGCATCCAGCACTAGTCTTTGCTCTCAAATGAGTTTTCTAGGACAATATCAGATCTTTCTTCAGATGATGAATTTACAGAATCTCCTGGAAATCAGTGCTCACTAGACACATTAAGACCATGTTCTAGAACCTTCCACACAAGCCTCATGATCTTGTCTGTTGCTAGTATACAAGTTCTTCCAAACCTGTGTTGGGGTTTGGAAGAACAGTTCAACAGTTTTCACTCATTCCTTAGAAAAGGTCACTAAACACCCCTGCAGCTTCCTGGGACGTAAGCACGTGCACCACCCCATTTGGGTCCAAGCCACAGCCTGGAGCAGCTGGCTGGAGCCTCCTCTGGTCTCACCACTTCCTCTCTGCCACCTCGTCTTTCTCCACATGGAGCCAGAGAGAGATTTAAAGACACAAAATACATCATGCCACTTTGCTTCTCAAAACACCCCAGTGGCTCCCATCTCACCTGGAATAAAATGATTAAGATGGCTGACAAGTTCCTCGATGCCTTGAACCCTCCACCGGCAGCTCTGCCCCTGCTCCTCTTCACCCCACTCCAGCCACGCGGGCTCCCGCTCATTCCTCAGCCACACGGGACCCGCTACCACCTCATCCTTGGCACTGGTTGCTCCTTCTTCCTCAAGCACTTTTCCTCCAGATACATGACTCGGTCACTCCCTCTTTGCTCTGGCCTTGGCTCAGAAGCCCCCTCCACTGAGGGCCATCCTGGCCATGCTTCAAAATAGAACCTTCACTTCTGTCATTCTCTTTCCCCTTACCTTGCTTCATTGTCTTCATATCCCTGCTTATTTCTGGCGTTATTGTATTTACTTATTTGTTTGTTATCTATCTTCCCTCTCCTCAAGGGCAAGAATTTTGTCCCCTGCTCCACTGGCATTCAGTGCACAGTAGATGCTCAATAAATATTTGTGGGATGGATGGAGGGATGACGTGGATGAGAGAATTCCACCATCCCTTAGGGTGAAGGAAGAGGTCTGCGGTTCCCCAAGTTGAGCTGTTCGGGTCCTACCTCCATGATTTTTGTCACATCTGTACACTAGAGAGACTTCATAGCTCTCTTTAAAGAGGCACTCTTTGATTTGGAAAAAAAAAAACACTTGATGCACTGCTATAAATAGAATGTCAAACAAAATGGTACCGCATCCTAGCTGGCTTTGGCTGCTGGAGTCTTGCTCAGGCTCTGAAGCTGAGGCAGCTGCCCTTTGCTAAGGAGGCAGGTGAACAGGTGTTAGAGAAGCGTTAAGCACCTACCGGCCCCCAGTGAGACTTTCTTCCAGATGTGGAAGGATTAGAGACTGGAAAGGGAAATCGTGTCGTCACACGGGAGGCACTGTTATTTAGCGCGCCCCTCCCCCCAACATCATTTTACGCAGCCCCAGTGACATCTCCAATGCTTGGAAGCACAGCACAGGTCACGCTTACTGGCCCATGCCATATCTTATTTTTTAAAACTTCTTTTTCACTAAAGTTGCAGATTAAGTAGCTTCCAGTTGCTTTGATTCTTTCTTCTGAAAAACAGGAAGAAACCAGCAAACACTACAACTACATTCCAGTCCTAAGAGTGTAACCCGCCCTCCATGGATTTTAGCGACATTGTCAAAGTAGAAAGAAAAAGGATTTAGGGCTATATAACAGAGAGCCAGAACTCAAACAAACAGATATTCCCCAACACCCGGCTGTATGAGAGCTCAGACAAAACACCCAGATTATTGGCCATTTCTTCTTTTCATCCCAATGATCTGAGTGCACACAGCTGAAGCCCAATTAAAAGCAAGCCGGGGCTAACAGGGAGCGGCCCGACCGTCTCAGCAAACCCGAGCCGAGAGAACCCGCGAGGCTTTGCGACACAGACCACAATTATTCATCCACGGTTTTAGCTTTTCAGCACGTGCCCTGGCTTCCATGTAAGATGATAAGGCCTCTATGTTCTTTCACATGGGGACTGAAGACTTCTGAATACTTAGATGAAGAAATCAGGTCCTAGTGATGGCAAAATATTTACACGTTGATTTAAGCTTGTCCATGAAATCAGGGATAAGGAACGCTTCCACCAGAGAGGGAGGGAATTCAAAGAGATCAGAGCTACCGTAACATTTCAAAGGCTTTTTTTTTTTTTAAAGTAAAGGAGCCGGTTTTCTGCCCCTTTCCTTTCCTTTTCTTTGCCCCTGGAATAATTTTGGGAAATCCTAAAGGTCCCAGTCCAAAAACAAACAGCATTGTGCTGGGGTGTGAGCGTGTGTGTCAGTGATCGTGTCTGTGGATGGAGGCGCAACACATTCGCACCGCAACAGCCGTCTAAAAAGTAGACTCACGTTGCTAATCTCAAGACTTTCTTTCCTACACTTACAAAATCTTCGCAGTTGGTGCCACATTACACCATGTTTTGATTACGCAAAGGGAGTTCCAGTTTGACTTCTGATTTGCCCGTGTCTGCAAAGGCTAGTTTGTTCTATTTCAGAATACCACTGTTTGGGAACAAATGCTCTACTGTTTAAATTTAACAATACACAATATTTTAAAAAAGACTTACAAATGTAAAAGAAAAAGAAACAAAGGATATCCACGGAAACATCTTTCTGGCTCTGGTTGGAAACACCGGGTAGGTACATGACCTGAAACTGCTCTAAGTATTTCATGCATGCTTTAGTCTCCAGGTTGCTAAAACAAATACCATGCAATGGGTTAGTTTAAGCAAGAGGAATTTATTGGTTCACGGTTTTGAGGCTAGGAGAAGTACAAAATCAAGGGGTCATAAAGGCACTGCTTTCTCCCAGAAGCCTGGCGTTCTGTGACTGATTGCCAGTGATCCTTGGTCCTTGACTTTTCTGGTACACAGCAATGCATGTGGCAATCCCTCCTGGCTTCTTGGCTCTGTTGACTTCCAGGTTCTTCCCCTGGCTTTCTCTCCAGGTGTCTGAATCTCATTCTGCTTATAAAGGACTCCAGTAATAGGATTAAGACCCATCCTGGGAAGCCGACTTGGCCCAGGGGTTAGGGCGTCCGTCTACCACATGGGAGGTTCGCGGTTCAAACCCCGGGCCTCCTTGACCCGTGTGGAGCTGGCCCATGCACAGTGCTGATGCGCGCAAGGAGTGCCCTGCCACGCAGGGGTGTCCCCATGTAGGGGGAGCCCCACGTGCAAGGAGTGTGTCCCGTAAGGAGAGCTGACCAGTGCAAAAGAAAGTGCAGCCTGCCCAGGAATGGCGCCGCCCACATGGAGAGATGACACAACAAGATGACGCAGTAAAAAGAAACACAGATTCCCATGCCGCTGACAACAACAGAAGCGGACAAAGAAGATGCAGCAAATAGACACACAGAACAGACATCCGGGGCGAGGGGTGGGGAGGGGAGAGAAATACATAAATAAATAAATCTTTAAAAAAAAAAAAAAGACCCATCCTGATTCAGTTGGGCCACACCTCAACTGAAGTAACCACCTCAAAATGTCCTATTTACAATAGGTTCACACTTTCAGAAATGGGTTGAGTTTAAGAACATGTCTTTCTTAGCTCCACGCCACCGCAGTGTATATCAGCATATTCATTTCCAAAGACCAATAAAGAATATTACTCTGCACACTTTATAAATAGGAAACTGAGTTGAGCAGTTGATGAGGGGTAGAACCAGCATTCAAGTCCAGTCTGTGGCTTTCCTGTTTTTAAAAAGCATCAAAGTCCTATGTTCCAGGTACTCACTCAGTACCAGGTATACTGTGACAATTGGTCACCTTACCTGTGACACCAACCATGATCCTGAACTTCCTACCACATACAAGCTCTTAGTCTTAGAATTTATTTGTATACATGTAACTCCAACTCTACTGTCCAACTCAAGAAGCATTTTCAGCCAGGTACAGTTGGGAGACAGCAATGAATGCAGACGTAAACCCTACTTTTTGGGCCATTCCTAACAACCTAAAGGGAAGAAAATACACATTATTTTATCTAGAAATCATGCAGCATCTTCCAGGAAGCATTAAAACTGTACCAACACCAGATTTCTGTGTTAATGTGTGTATAACACGGATATTGATTTTCAACTGGCAGTGCAATTATTACTATGACAGTGCAACATCTTTAGTGAGAGCAGTGTAGGCTTGGGGTGCTCGGAGCCGCTCATCCGTGCAAAGAATTCTTGTCAAATATTTTAATGAGAAGAAAAGCGTTGCCGTTGAGATGAAAATCCAAGGTGACCTTTAACTGTGCAACACATTGTGGATCATCTTACTTTTTTTTAAGGCCTTTTGTGATGATGATGATGATTTCTTTATAGAGTTACTTTTTGGGAGAGAGGAAGAGACACATATTTAGAGAGCACTGTACAGAAAGCATCTTTGCGTCAACATTAAAACCATGTTTTTGTGGACATTGGGGACCCAGCATCCAGACCCTTTTTCTCCTTAGAAGAGACCCCTGTTGGCTGTATTGTGGGAGGACGCAGTGCTGCCCTCTTCCCACGCTCTCCGCACTCCGTGGTGGGGAGGGTTGCGGGCCTCGCCTGGCCAGCCGGCTCTTGCCATCCAGGAGTGAGCATCTCCAATGAATGACTCAAAGATGAAGGCCCCAGTAGGAACTCCTAGCGGTGAGGTTCAGGATGGCTCACAGTGAAACCCGTCATAGAAGGACCCATAGAGACCATGGAGAGGTCATCCCAGGGCCTGGGCTGATGCTCCAGGGGCCGGCGGGAGTAAGCCCATGGCAGAGGCTAAGAGGGTGAAGCACTTCTGTTCTCATCCGGAAGTAGCCACTGCCCCAAGCTCCCCAACTGCACCTGCCTGCTGCCCTGGTGAAGGCCCTCCCTCGGTTCCTATCATCCAGACACCTAAGAGTTCACTTCTCAGAACAGCAGGGGGACAGCAGGACTCACCTGACTCGGCAGTGCCAGGCCCTCCAGAGTCATTAACTATCACAAATATCAATTCAGTATATCCTGATAAGTGCCCCTTTTTCCATTTAAGATAAGAGAGTCCACTTCTATGCCTGTAACCCAAAGTCCTGACTGAGACAAACACTTTCACACATTTAACTTGATGCAGGCTGCTTCAGGAAAGTAAGCCTGCTCTTAAAAAAAAAAAGTTATTAAAAATTTTCCAAAATTTTATTAGCACTTTCTACCCACCAAGCAAAAACTCACCCTCTTCCCACTTCTTCCATCTCCTGGTAACCTTTAATCTGTTTCTGTCTCTACAGATTTGTTATTTTTAAATATTTCTGATCACTGAAATCACACAGTATTTGCCTTTATGTACCTTGCTTGCTTCATTCAGCACAATGTTTTCAAGGTTAATCCATGTTGTAGCATGTCTCAGAACATTCATTCTTTCTCACAACCAAATAATATTCCATTGTGCTTTTTGACATGTATGAAGAAAGGTATAGAAATGCACCTTCTCTGAAGGCATTATTTTGAGTACTATATGTTAGCATTAGTGTTAAGCTATAAAATTCACATGGTAAAAACTAACATGCATTTACATTTTACAGCATGCCAAGGTCTTTCACCTTACAAAGGACTTCCTTATAACCTCTGCATTTGAGATGTGGGTTGACATATGACATGGTTCATATTACTCCAACTTACAGTGAGGAGACAGATTCAGCAAGGTTGAGTGGCCCTAAACTCACAGCCACGATGAGATGGAGCAGGGGTTACCAGCTGGGCCTCCTGATCTCCAATCTTTCCCTCTTTCTTCTGTGTGTCACTCCTTCTCCAGGTGGGCTGTTTCTCCATGGTTGAGGAATAAAGAGTCCTCTGCAAGCAAGAAATTCTACCACTTCTCTTACATCTATGGAATAAAGTGTAGTCTCCAGGACATGTTTTTCAAGCTATGTTTAAACCACATTATTCCAGAACACTTCATCAGGGATTATGTATGAAAATTAGCTAGCTCTTACTTTTGAAAGCAGAGCATTGAGGGGTTGGGGGGTCTCAAAAGGGTCACAGGGCCCTTGCACTTGCCATTTCCTCTGCCTGGAAATAAAACTTGGTTCATAAACTCTCACAAACATCAGCGGTGTTCTGCTGTTCTCTTTTCCCCTTTCTACCCACCACCATCAGTGACACTGACTCCCTAACTGGTGGAAGTTGGGGAGTTGTGGAACAAGGGTTAAGGGAAAATATCAATGAGAGGGGATAGGTCGAAAATCTTCCCCTGGTGATTTGATTATTAGCTCCTTCCTTTCCAACTGAAAAACTGTTCAGACATAGAACATTCTTGCAGAAATTTTTGGTCAATGTCTAAAAGTTAGTTTCCTTGGGTGGACTGAACTCATGCAAAGTTATAGAAATTAACTTCACGCAATTAAGGTGGAGTTGGGGCAGGGAGGAAGCAAATCACCCAACTTAGACTAAGCTAGATTAAACACTTTAGCAATCCTAAGCAATGGGAATGTCACGGTGCTCCACTGACCAACTTCACAATTACAACTTACAATTAAAAAAATTGTAAAACCATCAAGCACGAAACTTACAGGTATATTGTTATTACAATAACTCTTTTGAAGAATGTCTTAATGTAAAATTCTGGTTCAGTTGATCAAAATGGCTCTTTTATTTTGGTACATGGGTCCATGCTCTGTCTTTTGGGCAATCTGGCACTTAGTGGGAGTCGGAATCCTGAGTCCCAGACCGCATCCATTAACTATGTCCTGAGTTAGCCTCAGCTTGGCCATGGGAATCATAGTGTGGTTGCCTTCCATGATGAGATGATCTATGGCAGTGCTTGCTAAATGGCAAAGGGCTGGACAATGCAAACACCATTAACACCGAGATATCAGTGAAATACAGATTACAGGGGAATCTTCAATGCTCCTGAGAATCTGAAAAAGCCAATGACTACAAAAACACATGCCACCCATGGAGCAATAAGGTAAGGGAAATCACAGAGGTTTTTATGATGTTTAAAGAGGGGTCACTTGCAGCCTCCACATTTGTGGGTGAGGTTAGCAAAAAGTCATTTTCAGACATTATACCAACAAATCATATCTTACAGGCCCCCTGCCAGAAAGTTATGAGACCATGTCCACGCCAAAAGATGGGGAAAGACGTGAACTCCAAGAAACAGGGACCCAACATAATAAAGAAGCTAAGGAGACCCCCAGGATGATGGTGAAGAAGGTGCCAGAAAAACAGTCTAGAGGACAGCCAGTCTAGTTTGAGCTGAGAATGGAGTGGTGCTGGAGTATGGAAGGGCTGCCTCCTAGAAGGACCCAAAACTGATCAAATACCAGATGTGCTTAAAAATGCTTCGGATGAGAGTCACAGTTATGATAGCATCTGTAGGTGAATTAGTGAGAGGTACCTGGAAAACAAAGCTATTAGCAACTCCAGGGAAAACTAAACACTATACATGAAAGGAAATACAACCATAGTATAATCAATGGATCAGGCCTGGATAATTAATATTTCCATGGTCATAACAAGGTAAACACCGAATACTGAACGAAACACAAACTGCGACATAATGCTACTGGGAGGAAGGTAGTAGGAAGTGGGCCTGTGTGTTGCCAGGCTTGTGTGTGTTGGGGCAATGGTGTGAAAAATGCTTCAAGGGCCTGGGCCTCATGTTCTGGCGTAGGAAGTTAACAGACAATACCTAGACTGAAAAATCAAGAGAAACTACACAAACATGTTCTTTAGAAACAAGGAAATGAGTGCCCTGATATATTATCAGAAAGAAAGAAATGAAAATGGTCACCTCCAGCGTGTGGGATAAAGGTGGGTGGATGGAAAACTGGGAAGACAAGAAGGAGCCTTATTGACTCTTCTTTTAGATCTAGAAACATGTATAAGCTTAAGGGAAAGTTTTTAATTCAAGAAGAAAAGTTAGGGGTGGGAGAGGATCTGGGTCAAGATGACCACCAGACAGGACAGAGGTTCCACTGCAAAGAAGGAGGAATGAAAACAGAAAGGGCAGCGGTGGAATTAAGTGCTGCCAGCGGTCCATCTCGACTGTCTTTGCCACGGGAATTAATAGGTAACAATGAACATCTCTACCTGGGAAAGGCCTGGCTGGCTCACGGGTGCGTCTTCCGCAGACACTGACAGCGGTGGTAATGAAGCTGCCGGTCCCAGGGGCACACAGGCCATACATGTGCCGCCGGCCAGGCTTGCTATCTGTCAGCCTTCTCCAGTCCGAGTGCCTGGCCTCAACAACCTGTTGCTCACTCCCCGGTGCATGGGCACTGGCCGCTGCCATTGCTCATTTTTGCAGTTAGGCCCCAAGTTTGTCCAGAACAGGATTCTTTTTCTTTAAGAAGATGGTGCCACTGTGAGTTATGCCAAAATCTTTGGAAAGCCCAAATACTGGTCCAGAAATGGATTCTTTAAAAAAAAAACATTTATTTATTCCCGCCCCCCCACTTCCCCTCCTCCTGCCCTGCTGTTTTTGCTGCCTGTGTTGTCTTCTCTTCTCATTTTCTCTCCTCTAGGATTCATCAGGATTTGATCCTGAAGGCCTCTGATGGGGAGAGAGGTTCCCCATCAATTGCACCACCTCAGTTCCTGTGCTTCACCTTGGCTCTCCCCTTGTTTCTCTTTGGCTGCGTCATCATCTTGCTGCGTGACGCACTTGCGCGGGGCACTGGCTCACCACGCAGGCACTCATCTGGGCACTGGCTTGCCATGCGGGCACACTTTCTCTTCTTCTTTTTCACCAGGAGACCCCAAGGATTGAACCCAGGTCCTCCCATATGGTAGGTGGAAGCTCTATCACTTGCACCACATCTGCTTCCTGGAAATGGATTCTTAGTCAAGGGTCCAGGAGGGCAGTGGGCTCTGCAAGCCCTGTGAAAATCTATGCAAAATCGTACCTGAATGCAAAAGTGCATTTATTTTGTGCAAAAGGGTGCATTTGTGATGTGAAGCCCTAGACTAAAACCACTGGTGACCAGGTCAGGATAAAATGATGTCACTATTTTAAGGCAGGAATGGGGACAGGAAGCTCCTAGATCATTCCTAGCCCTGCGATTTCACATTTCTTCATCTTCCAGGACTGGGGCCAGGTAGCAGCCTCGTATAAGCCAGTGGTGTCCACTTCACAAAGTAGGAAAGGGACAAAGTTGATGGTGAGCTGAACAAAGCTTCCCTTTTGAACAGGGCCCTGGAGTTTACAAGGCGCTCTCCCTACTGTGTTGCCTCGTAACCCTTCAACAGCCTGGGAAGAGAGACTCAGAGCTGTCTGCAGCGGCTACAAAGGGAGATGAGATTCTTCCGACACAGGAATCTATAGGGGATGAAAGGCAGGTATTTGTAGTGAAGGCCTCACTGCCAAGGACACAGGGTGGTGGTACAGGGCACTGCTGCCAGAACTGCCAGAGCCACATTTAAATCCCATTTCTGCCATATTAGAGGAGAGTCTTGAGGAAGTGGTTTTATATTTGTAAGTCCTAGTTTCCTCCTCTGTTAAATGGGAATCATTTTTCCCAATTCATTAAAATTTTCTAAATATATATAAGCATGCTAAAGCATTTGGTACCAAGTAAATTGTTAGCATTCAATGGAAGGTGACTAGTACTATTACTTTTTAAAAATGTGTGAATAAACATCAAAGAACATCACTTTTTATTTTGAGAAGAAAATTAATTTAGCATAATACATATTTTTAATTCCGACAGTAATATTCCTACATAAATCACAATGAGCTTTGTTTCTTTCGAGCCATCATTCTCAACCGGGAGTGATTTTTTCCCCTAGGAGACACTTGGCAATGACTGGTGACGTTTTTGGTTGTCCTAACTGGGACAGGGGAGGGATGCTTCTGTCATATAGAAAGCAAAAGCCGGGGATGCTACTACACATTCTGCGATGCACAGGACAGTCCCCACCTTAAAGAATCATCCTACTCAAAGTGTCAAGAGTGCTGAGGCTGAGAGCCTGGTCTAGCCTTTAGATATGAAGCTTAAACAGGAAAAATATATTCTAAGAACACTACTGAGCACTTTTCTGTTCTTGGAAGACATAGTAGCCTGATTTGAGGGTGGCGTTTCCTGCTGCCTGGCCCTGTTGATGACAATCAGTGGGCATGGAAGTCATAACTGGTGGGTGTCACACTGGATGGGCAAAGAGAGCCGGCATTGCCAAGGAATTTTACGGAAACCCAAAAGTTTTATAATTCTCTGTTTTGTTATGAATTTGAAGTTTCATTAGGAAATATATTTTTAAAGGTAATTTGATACATATTTAAATTAGTGTTTCAAAACTTTTTATTGTACTAACATAGATACAACTTAAAACGTACCATTTTAACCTCTTTCAAATATATACTTCAGTAGTATTAATTCCACTCACAGTCCCGTGCTTACCATTACCAACAGCTATTACCCAAACTTGTTCATCACCTCAGTTTAAAGCACCAGAGTGCTATTTTTCAAGTACAACTTTTTATTTTATTTTATTTTTTTTAAAAAGATTTATTTATTTATTTAATTCCCCCCCCCCCTGGTTGTCTGTTCTCTGTGTCTATTTGCTGCGTCTTGTTTCTTTGTCCGCTTCTGTTGTCGTCAGCGGCATGGGAAGTGTGGGCGGCGCCATTCCTGGGCAGGCTGCTCTTTTCTTTTCACGCTGGGCGGCTCTCTTTACGGGGCGCACTCCTTGCGCGTGGGGCTCCCCCACGCGGGGGACACCCTTGCGTGGCACGGCACTCCTTGCGCGCATCAGCGCTGCGCATGGGCCAGCTCCACCTGGGTCAAGAGGCCCGGGGCTTGAACCGCGGACCTCCCATGTGGTAGACGGACGCCCTAACCACTGGGCCAAAGTCCGTTTCCCAAGTACAACTTTTTAATATCCACAAAAACCTTTCAGACATCATTCTAAAATTAGGCTTGCTCTGATTGACAACAGTATCTTCATATCATGGTGTTTAAATTGTCAACCATCCTTGCAAATTTCCATCTTGGAAACCACTGAGTACTGACAAAAATGTCAGCTGTTGGGAGTCGATCGGTAGGCAACGACTCCCTCCATCTTTTCTGATTGGGCTTTAAAATATGGCAAGGCAAAATGATAGAACTAATAACTTATCACCTGCACTTCCTTTTCTCTTTTATTATAAATCTGTATTCAAATATGATAATATAAAGATGTATCATGTTTTGGAAGGACACCCAAAGTGACACAAGAACTCCAATGGCTGAATGGGGAAGAGGTGGTTGTCCCAGCTCTCACAGCCATTTTCCACCCCCTCATCAGTCTTTTGTTTGAAAGTCTTTGCTTAGAGTCAAGTCTCAACTGATAAGACCTTGGAGACATAATCATTTTCCATTGATGGGGCCTTGCAACCAATTCACAAACATTTCATATTAATATTGAACAATTTCCCCACATTCTAATCCATCAAAGTAGGCTATTAATCCTTCCTGTACCATTCTCTATTCAAATGCTAACAATTTTCTTCTCACACGCTAAAACATTTGTCCGACAGCCTCTCACACAAAGACCCTGCTTTGTTAGCAATGATGGATCAGAGTGTTAATAGGAAGGATGCGATGTAAATTATATCATTGATACTGTACATATGTAGAGGAAAAAAATCTTCTTAAAAGATCATTTGTATGCTAAAGATAATGAAAGTGATCCCATGGTACAGCAACCTTAATTTTCCTTTCTAAGAGAGGTTCTTTATGTTAGAGAATATGGAAATCCATCATGATTTATAAAATGGCACAAATGCCATCTTTTAGTTGCTGAAAAAATACGTATACAGGTTCTTAAAGAACTCATTGAAATGACTCAAAAGAAACCTTGTTAATTATCTCCTAAGAATTGGATGCCCCCTGGTTACCAAGAGAACAACGTGGATAACAGTGCTTGACTTAAAAGGGGTAAACATCGGTAAGTGTGGCCATTTGGGGTGGTGAGTGGACTTAAATTTATATTCATTATTTAAACATTGAATGGTATAAAAAGTTAGTGTGGGGGGGTGAATACACCTAGGGCCCCCATAATGACAGATGCAAAGTGTGATGTGTTCTGGAACAGTGTGCCATCGCTAATATTAACAGGCTCTTCCTTTCCAAGAGCATTGGCACGTGCTATTGTTTGCCTGGAAAACTTTTTCTTTATCTCTTTGCCTGGTTAAGTTTTATCATCTCTTATGCAAACCTCCCCAACCACTCTTCCTTGTACTACACTGTCCTCCAAACCAAAATCAAATCCCCAGATACACCTTTCACTTTCTTTTCATGACACTTACTATAAGTTATAATAATTTGTGCGGGTATGATTAGTGGTGTAATTTCTGTCTATATACGCCAAAAGGTTGATTTTGTTCATTCTTGTGTCTCCATCAGCCAACACAATACTTGGCACATAATAGTTGTTCAATAAATAGTTGATGATTGGATTAATAAATAACCTTAATCTGCACAGGACATTTTATTAGGAGTTTGAGGAATAAATATAAGCATAAGACACAGTACCAAGAAATTACCAATTGTAAGTATAATTAAAAAAATAAAACACACAGCAGAAAAATTTGAATCCCCGAGTTCTGATCCATTTGGGAACTTGTTCCCTTAGTTGGTATGTGCATTCGGCTTCCTTTAGAATTGAAATAGATTTGAATTTAGAATGCAATGTACTATGGTGGTTCTTCTCTCTGTTAAATATGATTATGCCTTGAGGATTAGACTTGCCCTGAGGTATCAAGAGCTCCTGTTCTCTGGCAGCTCCTGTGATGGACTGAGCTGGACACTGAGTTTCTGGGCATCTAATCCAGGGAATTAAAACTACGTTTGGCCCTGAAGCAATCAGGCCTAATACCCAGACAGGAAAAAAAAAAAAAAGATTGGGGGAAGAGAAGACCAGAGTGGTGCCAATGGAGAGAATGTTCCATTGGCTTGCTCAGCTGACTAGTTATGGCACTGGTCACTGCTTTCTTGGCTGGCTTCCCAAAGCCCTCTGCAGGAGGGCATCAGGAGGAGGAAAGGATCCTAAAGCCCTAGAAGTACCCAGAGTTAGAAAGGGAAACTAAAATGGAGGCCATAGCCCCCCAGGTCCTCAGCAGTCAGGGTGAGCCAGGCCCTCCAGCAGGAGGGCTGCCCTGGGTCTCCACACACACAGCCCACCGGGCCTCAAGCTTCCTGCAAACAGCTGTCGACTTGGCCTGCATTTCCTCCAACCTTGCAGACATCCTGATCCATCCCTTATGACCACAGCGGCCTACCTAGCAGGGCTGAAGTCTCCAGCGGCCTGCACAGAGCACACGGAGCCTGTGATGGGACAGCTCACCCTTGGTTTTAATCTTAAGGAAAATACCCGTTTGTATATAGTGGAAATGCCCTTCCTGCTGCCTGCTGAACATTTACAGTAAACACCAAGCAATCATTTTCAAAGCAATGTATGGGGAATCTGGCATGACAGGCTCTCAGAATATCACTTCCTGCTTTGGCTCATTGATTTAATCCATTTTTCTCAGACCATGTGCCTCTAGAAGAGAATGTTGTATAGCCACAAGACAACAGGTGGCTTTTATTTTCCTTTTCCCATCAAGTGTCTGAAAAGCCCCTTCTTAAAAGTTAAAATAATCGAGGCATTTGGAATCCTGACCCACTGGAAGAGTGGCTAAAAGATCATCTGAAGAAGGTTCCTGCACCTGCTGGATCATTGTGCAGGCTGAACCCAGTGGAGGACCAGAAAGGTGGATGAGAAGATGCTCAGCCCAGCATCGTTTGTAATGGTGGAAGCAACCTAGGGGAGGAGTGGTTACGTACACTATGATGCCGCTCATTAGTGGAACATCATGAAGCCATTGAACAAAACTTGGGGTAATACCTAGAGACAATGGTATGAAAAGTGGCTAGATACAAAATAATCTACATAGTGTCATCTCAGCTAGGTAAAACTTGCCTAGAAAAAGATTCAAAGGAAGATTGCTGCCAGGAGGTAGGAGCATGGACGTTTCCCCCTGACTTTGTTTCCTTTTTTGTATTTTCTAAATTTTCTACAAGAAGCACATTGCTTTTTTCCCCTTTATTCCCTACCCCCACCCCCGCCTGCACTCACTGTCTGCTCTCTGTGTCCATTCGTGGGCATTCTTCTGTGTCTGCTTGTCTTCTCTTCTCATCTTCTCTTTAGGAGGCACCGGGAACTGATCCTAGGACCTCCAATGTGGGAGAGAACTACCTCAGCTCCCTGTTTGCTGTGTCTCTCATTGTCTTTCCTCTTTGTCTCTTTTTTGTTGCATCATCCTGTCATGTCAGTTCGCGGTGCAGGGCCAGTTCTCCGCATTGCAGGCCAGCTCTCCGCGGCGCATCAGCTCGCCTTCACCAGGAGGCCCCAGAAACCGAACCCAGGACCTGCCATATGGTAGACAGGAGGCCCATTGCTTGAGCCACATCTGCTTCCCAGTTCATTAATTTTATACATAGAGAATTGCTTTCTGTCTATCTGCCTGTCAGTCAGTCTCTATCTCTATCTATTATCTCTATCTATCAATCAATCATGTTTTTTAAGGCAAGAAAATCGGCTTACTGATGACACCATTTATGAACTATATTTAACGTCAGCCCCAGGCTTAGCTTCCCACCTGCTGGCCCCATCTCACTGTCACCCTGAGCTCCAAAAGGCAGGATTTCCAATCATTCTATGACCCTCCCCTAAGTAGTCCAAAGTGCACTCCTGAGAAAGTCAGTTTTCTCTGGGTACGTTTGATGACTATTGAGAACCCGGGAACCCACGGCATTTTAAATATAAAAAGATATTTTATCTGGCATTCCAAAAAGCTTGATTGCCGTTCTAGAAATGGAAGCAAAAGGAAAGTAAGTTGGCAGTTTATCCTGAAGCATTAGCAGGGCCTCCATCCAATTGCACTTTGCGCAGTTCATCTGAGAGCATTTCCTCCAAACAGCCGCTCACTTGTTAGCGGTGCTCTCGCTCAGTGGTACTGTCCACACACATCCAAACAGTGGCATGAGAGCCTTTCTGCTCCTGTTGCTGAAAGCCAGTGGGTAGATAATTATTATTCAAGGTCAAAGTTTTAGTGTTGGATGCCAGGAAAATTTTTTAAAAAAACAAATATTAAGAGTTAGCCAATACTTTTCAAACACTTGTTTAAGGATTTCCTAATTATTCTAAGTGGTTCCTCTAGCCCTTGCACTTAAAAGCAGGCTGTTTTGTATGATGTCATCCTTTGCCCATTATCTGTGCAGTCAATTTGCAGCATTAGGAGAGCCAGCAAGAAAATATTTGCGAACATCAACATTCTCAAGTCTGAAAAGATAAACCTCTTTCAACTCCCTATGAGCATATCAGCAGCACAGTTAGGTTTTCA
Source organism: Dasypus novemcinctus (assembly GCF_030445035.2). Lineage (NCBI taxonomy): Eukaryota > Metazoa > Chordata > Mammalia > Cingulata > Dasypodidae > Dasypus > Dasypus novemcinctus. Next base: position 36,138,891 of record NC_080690.1, on the reverse strand, counting down.
GATTCCTCTAAATGGTAACACCACCAGCTGGATCATACAGAAAACCTTTCTTCTGAGGAACTCAAAGAAATTTCTAAGTGGTATCACATCAATCACTGAGCAAGTTCTCAGAGGACTGGCCGGGCAGGTAGTTGGAGGGTAATTAGAAATGCAAATTGGTAAGCTCCTTTAAAAAGCTCCCAGAGGCAGCTCCCACCTGCACAAATCTGGTGTAAAATGTTCGTATAAGGGTAGCTGGTGTTCAAGGGGACTGACCCCTCAGGCATTGCCTCATTTCATGAACTCTCCACAATATCATTATCATAGCCATCTTACAGATGGGAAACTGAGGCAGACAGAAATTAAGCAACATATGCAGTGTCATGCAGGTTAAGTGGTAACCCCAGAGTTGGAACTCAATCAGGTCTGTGTTACTTATATCTAAATTACCCTGAGGCTATCCAAGCTCTTTTCCTCTGGGTGGGAAGGGACATTGCAGGGATTTTAGCAAAAGCTGTGCAAGGAAGCATTCCTCTCCAAGTGGAAATCCTGCTAAACTAGTGTGCTTGAGAGATGAAGAATGTTTTGAGGGCAGACTGTGTAGTTTTGAATCTCAGCTCCTCCATTTATTAACTGGGTGGCCTTGGCCAAATTGCTTGAGCTGTCTAAGCCTCTGTTTCTTTACCTGAACGATGGCGATTATAGCAGTTCTTACCACAGAGGATTGTATTGGAGATTAAATGAGAAAATACATGTTAGATGCTTAGCATCACGGGTAGAGTATAGTAAGTGCTCAATGAGTGTTAGGCATCATCATCATCATTAGTAGGAGATTCCTGGCCTTGGAAAGAGCTGTCATTGTCCCTAAACAGCTCTTGAAGGACCCCTGTCCAATTGATCCCCCAACTGACAGTTTGTGTAGAAGGCTTTGGGGAAAGCCCCACCACTGGAATCTGCTCACCCCAGAGCCCTCCTGTCTTCAATGGGAGGGAGAAATGTTCCCATGCTCAGTGTACCTGCTCTTCCCTTGACCCGGTTCTCCTGCAGCAATCATTGGCCCAGTATTTACTAAACAAATCCTCAATCTACTTTCGAAGCAAGGAAGCTGCAGTTGTTTTCACATACACTTTCTAGAGAAAGCCTAGAGCTCAACATTAGTATCCTAATTTATGAAGAGCAAAATAAACTCCAAACTTGGCTGGTTGGTTCAGGTAATGGAACAATAGAATACCAAGCAACACCAAGCAAAGTAGCTCAAATTGTATAAAATGAAATTCAGCAATATTTAAAAGTGATTCAACTCATTTGAAGCTTCTAGACATTCCAAAACTCAGTGTAATGAATAAAATGAAAATATGACCCAGGATCTCACTGTTGATTTAGAACTGAAAAACTGAAAATTGCTCTTTCTAACCAATAGGCCTAAAGTTATTACTTCATTCACTTAAGCATTTTACATAAGGTAATTCTCTGATGATAAATCACAATGAAATTGATTTCAGTTTAAAAATGAAAAAAAAACCCACTTTAAATTGTGAAAGCTTAAAGATTTGCAGACCTGACTTATTGGGGTGCTCATGCTAAGAATGGATGACAAATTGAAAAATAAGCATGTACTCACTTTTAGAAAATAAATCTGGTTTTCAGAACCACCCATTATGCAAGGAAAAATAAACTGCCTCTCATTTCATTAGGAAAACTCATTTGCATCAACATTTATACTTACATATGTAATAATGCATGGTCCCAGCCTGAATACAAGGTGGTAATTCAATCAAAAAGCTCAGTTGATATGCTATCATAAACAGCAAAAATGGAAACAGAACCTTGGGAATAAATCACCCTCTTACTATTCATCTGGGACCATACTGGGCTATTTTACACTACATGCATTGGTGCAATATTTCAAAACTATAAAAAAATATTTTTTCCCTTTTATTAACTGACATGTGGCTGTTTGAATTGGCAGCTTGTGGAACTCCAGCAGGTGCCGGCATTGATCCCAGTAGTAGTATGAGGCAGCAAGCAGTGAAGACAATTAGGTGATTAAATTTTTAAAATTAAAATAATTTGAATCAAAATTTTAGAAACATTTGAATTTTTAATCCTAAGCATAAGATTTGTATGCACCTCTCCATTTGGGTGGGAAGGGGTTGAGAAATCCTATGGATAATTAGTATTTTTCAAAGAAGTGGTATTTTCTGTTCATAACTCGGCATCTTATTTCTGCTGATCATATAATGCAGAGAATGCATAAGTGGCTGACTAATCTTAGTGACTGGCTTAGTTTCCCAGCTGCCAAAACAAAAGCCAGACAATGGGCTGGTTTAAAGGAGAGCTATCAGCAAGGCGATGCTTTCTCCCAGAAGACACTGGTGTTCTGGGGCGGGCTGCCAGCTACCTGGGTCCTTGGCTTTTTTGTCACATGGCAATGCTGTGGAGGCATCTCCTCCTTTCTCTTCTAGGTTCCATTGACTTCCAGCTTCTGGCTGCTCCCTGCACTTCTCTCTCCACCTGTCTCTCACTCTGCTTAGAAAGGACCATGGCAATCCAGATTAAAGGCCAACCTGCCTCAGTTGTGCCACTCCTCAAATGAAGTAACATCTTGAAGAGATCTTATCTGCAACGGGCCAACACCCACCAGAATGCAGACCAAGAACAAGAACATGTGCAAACTGGGGTTCACTTTTCAATTCCTTCTTCCTGGACTACTCTTCCCCTGCATCCCCACATGACTGGCTCCTGCTCGTCATTTAGATTTGAGTGTCACTTCCTCAGGGGGTCTTCCCTGACCACTCCTTATCATTATTCCTGTTTGTCTTTTTATTACATCCTTCTAGTTTAAAAACTTTTTATTATAGAAATTTTCAAGCATACTTAAAAAGAGAGAATAAAAGAACAAATCTGATGCACTTAGCTTCAACAACCCATCAACTCTAGGTCATTGTTCCTTCCCTACACACTCTCCACTCACTGCCTTCTCTTCCCCAGATTATTTCAAAGGACATCATGTCATTTCCTCTGAAAACATTTTGTTGTGTTTCCCTAAAATACAAGAACTTTAAAAACCTAAATATAATAGCATTATCACCTTCAAAAATTAACAATTTTTTAAATCAATATCACCATATATCCAGGCAAGTTATTTGTATTTATCCAATTTATTTGAATTGGGATACAAATGAGGCCATTGCAATGTTCTATGTCACACAGGTTTTCCATCTCTCTATCTCTCTCTCTCATAACTTGCAAGTTTTTTTTGTTTTGTTTTGTTTTTTTTGCAGGGGAGGGATTGAAGAAACTAGGTCATTTGTTTTGTAGTCTTTCATACTCTGAATTTGGTTCTTGCATCCTGTGGAATCATTTACCATAACTCCCTAACCCTCGTAAACCTTGTAAATTGGTAGTTAGGTCTAGAGGCTTGATCGGATTCAGGTTCAATATTTTTTGCAAGGATATTTAATAGATAGTGTTGTGTTCTCCCTGTAAGAGGTATATAACGTCTGGTTGTATCTCTTCTCATGATATTAGTAGCCATTGATGATCATTGCCTAGATCCATTAATTCATTAGGGATTACAAAGTTGTGATGTTCCAATGCTATCATCCCTTCTTCATTTACTAGCTAGAATATTTCTATAAAGAAAAACTTTCCTTCTCCAGTTATCCAGATAGAAAGAAAAACTTTCCTTCTCCAATTATCCAGATAACCTGAGTTCATATAGAAAAGGCAGGAAAATGTCTTATTTATCAGTTTTTCCAAATATTAAAGTGATTTCCTAGAATGATCCAAAGGGACATATGATCTATCTATCTATCTATCTGTCTATCTATCTATCTATCTATCTATCTATCTATCTATCTATCTATCATCTGTCTCTTATGTCTCTATCTACCTGAATTGCTATAACCTCATGGATTTAAGCACATTACACCACCCTATTTTGTTTCTATATAGACTGTGTCACTCTCTGAAAAGATCTTACCCAGTATTTCCATATCTGTTGTTTGTCACCCATACCAGAATGTCCAGTCCATGAAGGCAATGACCCAATCTACATGGTTCAACACTGCATCTGAGTAGCTGGAAAAGTGTGATCACACAGCAGGTATTCAACCAATATTTGAGGAATGAGTGACTATAACATTTCCACACACATATTATACAACACATGTAATTGGATGGGTATTACTGGCTAGATACCTTTGTATCTAGATAGACGATTGATAGATAGATAAACAGATATGGCGGGGAGATTAATTGATAGGTAGGTGACTGGTAGATAAATGACAGGCTATCATTTTCTCCTCTTTGAAAGATGCTAGGGAACTGCTTTAAGATTTTGAAAACTAGTAAATCAAGCATTTATCCTGTTTTTTCTATGTGACCTATATACCTCAGGGTATCCAGAGAGTTGAAAAAGAAAAATTTTTCTTTAAATAAGTATTCTAGCTAATAAATGTAAAAAGAATGACCGAATTGGAATGTCCCCATAAAACTGTCCCAGGTTCACTACCCTTTTTCTTTGTCCACAGACAACTCTTGGAAATATGTAGTTCCGTTGTTTCTTATGGCTTCCTAGTTGCCCCTGTTCATCAAACTTACTTCGGCACAACAACAAGCAATGTCCCTATATTTATATGAACTTTCACTTCTTAAACAGGGCCACTCCAAGCTTATTTTTAAGCAGCAACTCCCTTTGATTCCACCTGACTCAGGCCAGAGAAGAGCTCTGCATTACAAACGGGAGAGGGAAGGAATGCAATAATTCTACTGCCTCTAGAGGTTTGAGGAGCGAGTGGGCCTTCAGGGAGCACGAGGCACAGAGTGCTGCTTAGCAGAGATGGTGCCTGAACTGCACCTGAGCCCTTCCTGAGCAAGAGCTCATCCACCACCGGTGGTGGCATTGCGTGCATGTTCTCATTTACTGCTCCCTGTCGGGAGGGAAGAGGTGGAGAAGCAGGGAAGTGACAAGGTCTGCAGCCAGACAGTTTGGGTTCCATTCCCAGTTTTGTTACTTCCTTGCTGTGTGACTTTGGGCAGGTGATTTTACTTCTCTCTGCCTCGACTGCCATGTTAGTAAAACAAGGATAAAAATATGACAGTCTCCAGGATTGCGGCGAGGATTAAATGAGTTCATGCCTGTTGAGGGATTACAGCATCGCACATGGTAAGCCATGTACAAATGCTATTATTATTGCTGTTGTTATTGTTATTGATAATATTATCAGGTGGCCAGGGTACATAGAGGAATTCTAAATGTAAGTAATAAGCCTACCCTTAAAAGATAATGTCATATCATCTGACAAGTCACCTTAGAACAATATTTCTTAAAGAGGTAAACATAATTGTTTTTGGGACCTGAGGTGGTTTGGAGCTGTGTACCCATGGAAAACATGCTCTTAAACTAAATCCATTCCTGCTGGTGTGAACCTATTGTAAGTAGGACCTTTGATGAGGCTACTTCAGTTAAGATCTGACCCACCTCAATCAGGATGGGTCTTAATCCCATTACTGGAGTCCTTTAGAAGCAGAATGAAGCCAGACAGAGAGAGAAAACCATGGGAAGAAAGAAGCTGGAAAAGAATGGAGAGGCTAGGAGAGGCCACCATGTGCATTGTCATATGTCAGAGGTGCCCAGGACCAAGGATCACCAGCAGCCAGCCCCAGAACATGAGACTTCAGGAAGAAAGCATTGAGGACAGCCTGATTTGGACTTTTTCTTAGTCTCAAAACCATGAGCAAGTAAGTTCCCATTGTTTAAACTGACCCATTGCATGGCATTTGCTTGAAGAGCCAAGGAAACAAAAATGGTCCCCCAAATGGTATTTGGTGGTTCAGTATGCAGCACTGTATAGCACAGATTTACACAGAACAAAGTTATTTCCTTTTTCAGTGTTCCTTCAAATGTTCTGACTCTATAAAGAAGAAGGTCTCAGGGTGGTGCTAGACTGTTTTTAATTCTGCCCTAACACTTACCAATCTCCCCAGTAGGCCTCAGGCTGTGACCCTTGACAGGCAACCGTATCTCACCAGAATTTAATAACCTCCTTTTGTTTTTGTATTTGTTTTCTTTATGTTTTATTTGTATTTTCTTTGCTCTTATGGTTTTCCATTTGTGGGAGGTGTATGGTCTTATTTGTAAATATATTTCTTTAGGTAAAAAGGTGATTTGTGTTGAAACAAAAAATTAACACAGGGAATGGGATTAAGGTATGTCCAAAATTGGGACAGTGTTCTGTAACTGACTGAGGTTTGGGGAACGCTGCCTCAGAAAGCAGAAGTTCCAAGCAGGGTGGGGAGACAGAGCAGAAAGAAGTGGACTAACATAGCTCCATCAATGGGGTGAACACAGCTAACGAAAGAGCCAGTGCACCAAGGAAGGATGGTCAGCTTGGAGCTTAGGAAACACTGAATGGGGAGGCAGAAAGCGTCAGTCCAGTGACTGTGCCCCATCCACCGTAGACTTCTGATGTCCCTGTAGGTCCTTCCAGTGGTGGGGACAGAGACATTGAGCACTCACTCCTGGTGACACCAGCCTCGTGGGTCAGACAATCAGCAACCTTTTCTAAGAGCCCAGGTTCTCAGGCACCCTGGCATACATGGGGCTTTCCTCTAGGATGAGAATTCATTATTTAGTTGCTCATTAATTCAGAAAGTCATCCTGGGTGCTGCTCCTCCCCAAGCACTAGGTTAGGTGTTGGAGATAGAGTGGTGAGTGAGACAGTCGTGCTCCCAAGAAGCCCACCATCCGTGGATGCAGTAGCCGCAGTGTCAAGTGTAATGATGGGGCAATCCCAGGTGGGAACTGAAAATGGGCCTCTTTCCCCAGTGAAGGGGTGATCAGGGGAGGTTTCCCCATGGCTGCTAAAGTGAGTCTTCAGGGATGGGTCTGAACTGGGTGTGGGATAATCACTAGGGTTTTTCACACTGTTCTGTTTCCCTCCTTCCAGGCACATAATAGGGTTGTGCCTCTCCTGCCCTCTTTGAGGTTAGGTATGGCCATGGGACTTCCACTGGCCAATGAACAAAAGTGACACCAGTGAGCAATTTGCTCTGCTCTCTCTCCTTTTGCTACTGCCATCTACGGTGTTCCAAAGGAGGCTGTTTCCTCAGCCCAAGACCTGGAGCGAGGACAGAGGTCCAGAGTCCCCACTCCACCTGCAGTGGACAGGGACCATTGCTAAGAGACACATCTTTGTGGAGGTAAGCTGGTAAGGTTCAGGAGTGTGAGCTACAGCACTCTAACCTAGTCTATCCTGGCATGGGTGGGAGGATGGGTGGGGGGAAGCATTCGGTGGAAAGTCCCAGACTATAGACCAGAATTTCTCAACATTGGCACAATTGATATTTTGGGCCCCATAATTCTTTGTTGTGGGAGGCTGTCCTGTGCCTTCCAGGGTGCTTAGCAGCACACCTGACCTCTCCTCTACTCCTTAGATGCCAGGAGGACCAACACCCAAGTGTGACAACCAAAACTTGTCTCTTGATGTTGCCAAATGTTCCCGTGGGGCAAAATAGCCCCGGTTGAGACACAACCACGTTCTAGAGAGAACGTGGCAAGTTGAGAAAATGCAAGTGGGTCAGGGTGTTGTGCAGTAAGCAGAAAGTAGAGGAAAAGAAGGCAGGAGAAGGAGGCAACAACCCATGGCAAGGGATTTAGGCTGGGGACAGACGTCAAGACTGTGCTTAGAAAGATCATCCTGGTTGCTCTGGGATCATTTTTAAGTTTCCAGGCTCTTGACAATGGCCCTGATCCTTGTGACACACTGGAATTCTGCCTGACACACACGACCCTATGGGTCTGTTTGGTATGAATTTATGCAGAAAGGATCTGCCACTGGGTAAAGAGAAGTTCCTGAATGCTAAGCAAAGGGCAGGACTGTGATAGCTGCGCCCACTTTACAGACAAGAAAATATAGGCTTAGAAAGGAGAAGTAACTTGCCCAAGACAGCATAGCTGGAAAATTACCAAGATGATAATGGGTACAAAACCCAGGACGGCTCAGACTCCAGGCTCCTCTGTGACTCCAGTAGGCGGAAAATACGGATTTTAGATCAATGGAAGAAAGAGCTGGGATTCCAGCAAGATTAGTGCATACTCTTCACCTCTCTGCTAGGCTACTGTCTGGTGAAGCAAACTGTCTGGTGAAGTAGTGAACTCCCAGACACTCGAAATTGAAGCCACGGCCTGCCATTTTACTAAATGAGACAGGACATGTGAAAACAGAGGACAGGGCTCTCTACCTACCAGATGCTCAGTCAATGGTGACCAACTTTTCAGGGGGTTTTTACGTGGAGATCAGGGGCACTTGAAGCCTCCCAAGTTTCCTTCCAACTGGCACAGCTGTCAGCATCCTGATAAAGGGCAAGTGTGGCCGTGCACACCTGAGGGCCAGCCTTGCCAGCATCTTAAATGAGCCCCACAGCACAGCTTACAGGCATGGGGTACCCGCCGAGTGGCAGGCCTGTTCCATGCATCTGCCATACACTAACTCATTGAACCCTCCAACAACCCAAGAGACAGGGACCATTACCATCCTTGGTTTACAGCTGAGGAAGTGCAGGCTAAAGAAGATTAAGCAACTTGCCCAAGTTACTTAACCAGGAGCTGGGATGAAGCCAGCTTTGTTATAAAATGGCACTGAGGCTATAGGCTGGAATGAGTCCTAAGGCAACCATTTTAGTTTAACATTTAAATAATGTGGAACTGAGGGTCATGGGTTCAAAAGAGCAACTCTTTCTGGTGGAGAAGGTCAGTGACATTTGAGAAGGGTATGTTCACCTGTCAGGGAGGCAGCGAGGGCCTGCCTTGGACCAGTCCCTGAGGCAGGGGCTGCAGGGGCTGGAGCAGCAAGCCTGACTTCAAGAAGCTCAAAATCCAGGGGGGGGAGAGAAAAGACAGGGCAAAATCTCTCGGTGAGAAGTTGGTGCCATCACTCACTGACTGTATTGAGGATTTCCTAGGATGCAGTCACAGAGCATTTCAGCATTGCAGGGCAAGCTCAGTTTGCATTTCTTTTCCTTAAACAGCAAGGAATAAGGAATAAAGTCGACTCTGCGAGTGGCACTCTGAGTAGCCTCAAAATGCATGGGCACCCTGGTAGCCTAGAGAATAAGGAACACTCAATATATTAACTGTGTCCCCCCCCACCCTAAACACACACACATACATGCATGCACACACAGACACACACATACAAACACAGGCATGCGTCTAAGGAATCAGTAGCCATCCCACTCCTTCAAGGACTCCTGAGGGACTGCTGATAATCAGGTGGGTGGAGCAGAGGCTGAGGAGCCTGACCCTTCCAGCATCCCCGTTTTGAACACCTACTGTGTGCCACACATTGAGACTCAATTTAGAGCCAGAGGCTTGAACGACACTGGGAAAGCGCAGGAGGAAATGGCTGGATGTAGCTCTGAGCTGCTTTGTGGGGAAGGCAGGGCTCTGTGAGGATCATCCTTCCGGGCCCCAGAGCTCTGCAGTGTCAACTGCACTTAGCCCACAGTAAGCATCTGTTGAATGAATGAATGAAGGTGTATGTGACCTTGGCCAAGGTCAGCTTCTTTCTTGGTAATGTGTCACTTGGGAGGGAGGCTGTGTGGATGGATCCGGCATCCAGGCCAAGTGAGAGACCTTCAGGAATGCAAGGCAAGTGGTCCATTCCCTGTGAAGTTACCTACTTTCTGAGAACTTAAATATTTCACCAAAGCCTCTGTGACAATTGACTTCAGGTATAGTTTTTCATTTTCATTCTTAATTTTTGTCTTGGTTCCTAATAAGTAAACCACAGCTTCTTCCTTCTGCAATGCTTGTCTCTGAGCCTCACACAACATTTTAGAGTTGGCCAAGGGTTCCCCGAGAGCAGAGGGGCTCCTGTGCTCAGTTCTCACGCAGGGCCCTCTGACAACCTTGCTTCCCTGAATTCTTTTGCCTCGTCTATAGATGCAATAAAATCCTTTCACTGGTTGACAACGAAAAGGGAGTGCTGCCTCAACTGCTGGACAATTCTGGAAGCCTCGTTCTCATTTTAATTGGTTTTCTAATTGGACTGTTTATGGGTTGTCAATAGCTTGAGATGAAAAGGCCGGGTGAACCGTTATGTGCCTCGCATTCTTATTTGACAGGAGTTAATAGTTTAATAACAAAGAGAAACCCTCAAAGTTCACTGAAATGCCAAGTTTTTGTTCTCAAAAATACCCTACTTGGAAACAACCCCCCAAGTCAGAAATGATGTCAAGCTATGCTTACCCAGTAGCAAGTTGGTGCTTCTCAAGTGTCTGGTTCCTTTTTCGATTTAGTGGGACCTGAAGAATGGGAGCCCTCTGGGACCTGACAAGTTTAAAACTGCTCACAGGCTGGAGATGTGGGCACTCCACAGGCTGTGGAGTGGGGCCTTTGATGGAGCTGATTGATCTCTGGAACGCAAGTTTGTCTTCCCTGGTGGGACGGATGACTTCATTCTGGTAGATGAGGTCAACTGAGTCAAGGCAATAAAGTGTCTGACAGTCACATGAAAGCCAGCTTTCAAAGCAGCCAGCCCCCCAAAGGACCTACACACCAACAGTAGAGCCACGCCTGCACCAAGACCCTTCTTTCTGCAGAAAAATGTATTCCAGAATGAAACTCATGCCCCCAAAGCAAATTCTGAAGCCAAATTGGATGGTTCGAGTTTACGAAAACTGAGGGGTTTGGGGAGGGTGGTTTGCAAAAAAAAATTGTAACAATTTGGGCATTTGGCTGAAATAAGCTGAGTGACATTTTCCCAAAGGAAATCATATCCTAATTGTTGCCACATCGTTGCAACTGGGTCCTTGGTTATTTAAAACAAGCTCTCTGGTCTCTTTCAGTTCTGGAAGCCCCTGGTATTGATTTTCTGGTAGATGAACAGCAGACTTGGAAACTCAGCTTTTGCCTAATCCTGTAGCTTACAAGTAACTTTGTAATAATGCTACCACACTGAGGTGACATTATCCAAAGCAGCAATTCTAGGGCCAGGGTTTGGATTTGGGGAAGGAACAGAGAACTTTTTTTTCAGTAAATAAATAAGACTGGATGGTCTCTGCCTATGACTGCAAATTAGAAATCTAAACCCAAACGACAAAGTCCATTTATGATTTGGGTTCTGAGCTGATCTTATTTGGCACAGTTTTACAGACTTTATTACATATCATTTCAGCGACTGAAACTTAGTGGTTGATCCGTAAATTAACTAACTTCCCCCATGTCTTGATCTGCTTATCTGTAAAATAGTACAGGCTTCAGCACTAAATAAGATAACTCACATTTTGTAGAACTTGAGATGCTGTCAATTGTGAGATACAACAATTATTTTGTATTTCAAGAAAGAAAAAACACTGGCATTTGAATTATATCCCAAAGTCCTCATATAATTTGAAATTTGTATTTTATACTTATTGAAAGAGTTGTTTTCATAAAGATTTATTTAAGCATAGATCCCCCTTGGCATTCATAAGGAATGGGAGTGGGATAAGTCCGTTAAGGCAGTGACAACTGGGTCATGACCACTGACCGGCTGGAAAAATCGTAAGAAGCCATCAGTTGAAAGACACATCCTGATTCCAGAGATGCTCAAATGTGAAATGGTGTGTTAGAATGGGAGGTGTAAGACACGTAAAACAGTGCCTGGCACATAGTAAATAAAAAGATTGACTTACGGTATTATTAACCAGGAGCAGTAATGTAATGTGTGGAATTGCAAGTTTTCTCTTTCCTCACTTTTTAGGAAAAGGGAAGGTTCAGCGAATTTTGGTGTCTGGGTTTCCCTGGCCAAAGGCATGCCATGGCCCCTCTCTGCCTCTGGGTTTGATCCTATTCCAATATTTCCATCTGGGCCTCCTTGGCCTGACCTCAGTCACATGACCATTTCTTATGGGATTTTTTGGTTGGTCAGACCTAGGTCATGTGCCCACTTCTGTTGTCAGGGATAGATGAGCCCCACCTAAGTTACGTGGCCTTAGGAGTGAGGAAGGAGTGAGGAAGGAGTGGTTTCTCATTAATAAAGATCGAGGCAGATATATTACTAGAAAAAGGAGGAAGCGTGGTGGGGCACTTACAACTGCTTTGCTTGACTTGGCTCAGGAGCAATATCTATAGTTATTTAAGCAGCCACCCTGGGCTCAGCCCTACCCAGGGATTCAGGAAGCCTCTGGTACCCACAAGCCACCTTAGCAGCTAAGCAAACTCATAAGCCGCCAGGCAACCTGTAAGCAAATAGCAACAATTTCTGAAAGCATCTGTCCCCATCAAAGACAGAGGTTCTTTACTGCAAAGAGCATGGTATCTCTTCTTGAGCGCACATGAAAGGATTGCAGAAGTCAGATCTGAGCATTTGCAAAAGGGTCTCTGCTAAGCTCAGCAAGATCACCCATTTTACTTTTATTTCTTGTTTCACAATGCTGTCTTCTTAAAGTAAATTTAGTCAAACCCATCCAAAATGTTTCACTAAGTTTAAGAATCTCCAACTAGGACAGCAACCATTATTCAAAAAGATTTGAATGAAAACAATGTGCCAGCTACTCATTCATCAACCACTAATGTTAACTTCATCCCTTCAACGACCTTTCAAGAATTATGCTAACTTTAAAGCATCATCTAAGTTGTAGACAATAACTTCCAGTATTATCAAATCTTTTACAGTGATAATTCAAAAAATGTGGGTGTAAATTATTGTGTCATGTGAAAAAAAATTCAACATCAAATAAGTTTGGAAAATGCTGTGTTTATTAAAAAAGATCTTTTGTTGCAGGACTTCTCAGAACCTTTAATGAGAATCAGTTCATCCTATAATCAATGAATTCCTAACACATCAAATCATCTTTCATGAATTAGTTTTTTTTTTATGTCAACATCAACATCTCTATGAGTCAGGTAATAATAATATCACTCCTGTTTCATTGTTTATAGAAAATGAGGCACAATGACTTGGTATTGTATGACCAGCATTCAAATCTACCTTGACCCCAGGGCTCACATTTTTAAGTTCTGCACCATAATGCCTGTATTTAAGTATTGATATGCATTATGAGCCTTCAAAAGGAAAATGAGATAAGGTGGAATTTGGTTTGTTGATTCTGTAATGGACATAAGAATAACAGAATGTGGTCAAACAGAAATGGAACCAAATTTAGCTGGAGGCATTCTGGAATATTTTAAAAAGAAGATGAATTTGAAGTGGAGGCCTTAAAGGATGTTTTGAGCCTGACACATGGAAAGGGGGTAGAGACATTGCACACAGAGGGAGCAGCAAATCCACCTCTACTTCTCCCTTGTACTGATGCTCCAAAAATAGTTCAATTGCATTTGGTGAACCTTCAAACTTGCTTGTGAACTTTTCTCCCAAAATGCCCATAACCAAGAAATTCACATTAAGGAAAATGCTATGAGTACCTGTCTCTGAGGGATGATCGCTTGCCAGACCTCATGCTCTTGGTTGCTTCCAAATGATGCTAATTGAGTTTTCCAGGGTCTTGGACACCACCAGAAGCAGAACTCAATATCAACAGGGGCAAGTCTGCTCTCGTAACTTTCACACTGCTCCCTTCAAAAGATAGAGTCTAACTCCCCTTCCCTTGAATGTGGGCCAGACTTAGTGGCTTGCTGTTTATGAATAGACTGTGATAGAAATGACCCTACATGACTTTCGAGACTAGGTCATAAAACTACTGCAGCTTTGGCCTATCGTCTCTCTCTCTCTCTCTCTCTCTTTTTTCTCTCTCTCTCCCTGTCCCCTTCTCTTGGGACATTCACTTATGGACCCAAAATTCCATGTTGTGAGTAAGTCCAGGCCACATGGAGTAACCACGTGGAGGTGTTGCAGCAGGCAGCCTCGCTAAGGTCCCAGCCAAAAAAGTAATGTATACTAGAGTCACAATATATGTGCACTTAACCTACTCAAATTTAGTTATTCAGGCTTAATAGATGTGATGGTGGAGAAGGGGGGGTAAGGTAAGGCCAGGGAATCCCTCCTCTTCTCTTTTTAGATCCATTTGTCTGTTTCTCTTTTTTCCATATCCCATGGAAAAAGAAGCTACAGTCAAAATGCAGAGAAGAGCAGCATAATGTACTTGAGGGGTTTAGGGCTCCAAAGCGCTTAGGTCCTGGAAGGTAAAAGGTAAAACAGGTATTTTAAAAATCTTTTTAGCTCTTCCTCTTGACATAAGGTGGCAGTGTAAGGATTCCAGGGTGCTGTTCTCCCACAGAATCTTAGAACAACTAACAAAAAGTAGCAGAGCCATCATCCTAAAAACTTAAGGATTGAAGTAACTGAGTGAGTACCAAATCAAGAAAACAGCTTTAAAATCAGTAGGGGGGTGGGAAGCAGATATGGCTTAAGCAACTGGTCTTCCATCTACCTTATCAGAGGTCCGGGGTTCGATTCCTGGGGCCTCCTGGTAAAGGAGAGCTGGCCACGCCATATGCTGGCCCACGCAGTGTGCTGGCCCACACAGGGTACTGACCCACACTGTGTGCTGGCCCACGCAGGAATATCAGCCCTCACAGAGTGCTGGACCATGCGGAAAGCTGGTGCAGCAAGATGACACAGCAAAAAGAGACACAGAGGAGAGACAATAAGAAACGCAGCAGACCAGGGAGCTGAGGTGACACAAGAGATTGAGTGCCCCTCTCCCACTCCAGAAGATCCTGGGATTGGTTCCCAGTAAAGCCTAAAAAGAAGACAAGCAGACACAGAAGGGCACACAGTGAATGGACACAGAAAGCAGACAGGAAGCCCAAAACAATGGGGGACAGGGTTGTTAGAAATAAATAAATAAATCTTAAAAAATAAACAGTAGGCGGTGGACTTGGCCCAGTGGTTAGGGCGTCTGTCTACCACATGGGAGGTCTACAGTTCAAACCCCGGGCCTGCTTGACCCCTGTGGAGCTGGCCCATGTGCAGTGCTGATGCACACAAGGAGTGCCCCGCCACACAGGGGTGTCCCCCACATAGGGAAGCCCTACACACAAGGCGCCCCGTAAGGAGAGCCGCCCAGCATGAAAGAAAGTGCAGCCTGCCCAGGAATGGTGCCACACAAACAGAGAGCTGACACAGCAAGATGACACATAAAAAGAAACACAGACTCCCGTGCCGCTGACAACAACAGAAGCGGACAAAGAAGATGCAGCAAATAGACACAGAGAACAGATAACTGGGGTGGGGGGGAAGGGGAGAGAAATAAATAACTAAATACATCTTTAAAATAAAAAAAAAAGAAGATGCAGCAAATGGTCACAGAGAACAGACAACCGGGGGGAGGGGGGGGAAGGGGAGAGAAATAAATAAATAAATAAATCTTTAAAAAAATAAAATAAACAGTAGGGGGAAGCATGTGGTTCAAGCAACTGAGCTCCTGCCTACTACATGGGAGGTCTTGGGTTTGTTTCCCAGTGCCTCCTGGAGAAGACGAGCAAGACAGCAAGTAGGCACTTCACTCCTTCCCAGCACAGTGTGGAACTGGCTTGTACTTCCATTGTGAAGTATAACATAGTCCTGTTCCAGAGGTAGCAGAGTAACCCCTAAGTGCTTACTGGGGCACCTGTATATTGGTCCATTCTATTGGGTGGCAGACAGAAAAAGACAGACCCAGGATACTCACCTCTGGCTCACCCACCCATAATTTGCCCAGGTGCAGAAGCAGCTTGCAGACAGCTAAAGTAGTGTAAGAAACAATTATGTTAAACTGGCTTATGGCAAAGGATTAAACACTTTAAAAACATACAGTAGAGTACTTGAAAGGAAGAGACAGTATTTCAGAGTGAGTAGGGGAGACATTCAGATTCCTGAAAATTAGGGAATTCTTAAGACCTGAGTGAACAGAAGCCCAGTACTATATACAGGCTCAGAGGAGACAGAGAGGATCCTTTACTTCACTTTTACCTCAGGCTGATCTTTGTGATAGGAGTGCTAAACTCTGAAGGAGAGCACCAACCAATGTAGAGTCTATTTGCAAAGATAATGAAAGTAAATCTCTGTCATATCACCAGCTGGATACAAACTTAAAAAACAGACAGCTCAGGGATTAAATCATAGAGTTAACATGTTAAATATTAAAATGTGTATTGTGCAACAAAAGGTTACAAAACAAATAAGGAAACAGGAGATGATGACTCATCCAAAGGAATAAGATAAAAATTCTGAAGTCATCAACAAAGAAAACCAGACTTTGTACATACCAGACAAAGACTTCTCAAAAATGATCCTCAATATCTTCATCAAGAAGATGAACAAAAACATGGAGAAACAGCTAAAGGGTACCAGGAAAACAATGTATGAACAATGAAGAATCTCAATAAAGAGGTAGAAATTTTAAAGAGGAACTAAGCAGAGCTACTGGAGTTGAAAACCACAATACCTGAAATGAAAAATTCCCTAGAGGGTTTCAACAGCAGATTGGAGCTGGCAAAATAAATAATCAATGAACTCATATAAAGAAAAGACAATCGAAATGATTCAGGCTTAGGAGTACAAATTTTTAAAAATGGAAAAAAGTGAAAAGAGCCTAAAAATACCTGTGGGACAGCATCAAGTGTACAAAAATATGCATTATGGAAGTCCCAGAAAGAAAAGAAAGAAATGGGCAGAAGGAATATTCAAATAAATAATGGCAGAAAACTTCCCAAATTTAATGTAAAACATGAGTGCCCATATTCAAGATTTCCCGTGAACCCCAAACAGCATAAACTCTCATAGTAGTCAAATTGTCAGATGCCAAGAACAAGGAGAGAATTTTGAAAGCTGCAAGAGAAAAGTAACATATTATATACAAGGGATCCCTAATAATATTCTCATCAGAAGCCACGTGGCAAGAAAACAGTGGAATGAAATATGTAAAGTGCTGAAAGAAAACAATTGTCATATAGGAATCTTATGTATGTTGATACTATTTATCAAAAATGAAGGCAAAAATGAGATATTCCCAGAGAAAGAAAAGTTGAGGGAGTTATCACCACTAGTCCTGCCCTATAAGTAAGCTAAAGGGAGTTCTTCAGACTGAAAGGAAAAGAGAGTAGACAGAGGATTAAAGAAACATAAAGAAATGAAGGCCTCCAGTAAAGGTAATCATATAGATAATTATGAATGTCAGTACTACTGCATTTTATTTTTTTGTATGTAACACCATTTTTTTACTTCTTATAGGTTCTAAAATACAAATGCCTAAAAAGTAATGATAAATCTATGGTTTTGGACATACAACATGTAAAGATATCACTGCAGTACAACAAAAAGTGGGTGTGGGGGATAGGAACAGTTTGTGTATGCTACTGAAATTAAGTTGGTATCAAATCAAACATGATTGTTATAGATTTAGAATGCTAAGTTTAAGCCCCCTGGTAATTTCAAAGAAAATCTCTAAAAAGTATATAGGGAAGAACATGAGAAGGTACTCAGAATAATACACTATAAAAAATCAAATAATATGGAAGTAAGCATTAATAGAAGAATCGAGGGACAAAAATGGTATAAGACTTACAAAGACCAAATATCAAAATGGCAGAAGAATGTCCTGCATTATCAGTAGTTGCTGGATGACTTCACTGGTGAATTTTACCACACATTCCCAGAACTAACCCAATTCTGCTTAAACTCTTCCAAGAAATTGAAGAGGAGGGACTACTTGACAAGGCTGTCAAGTACACTCAATGGAGAAAGAATAGTCTCTTCAATAAATGACATCTACACTATGTTTAGTCTTTCAAACTGTAAACATGAAATGTCCTTCCATTTGTTTAGGTCTTTTTAAAAATTTCTTTTTGCAGTGTTTTGTAGGTTTCTGAATATAGATCCTTTAAATTTCTGGTTAAATTAATTTATAGATGTTTGAGTATTTTTGTTGCTATTGTAAATGGATTTTTTTTCTTGATTTCCTCCTCAGCTTGCTCATTACTAGTATAAGAAACACTACTGATTTTTGCATGTTGATCTTATATCCTGCTGATTTGCTAAACTCATTCATTAATTCAAGTTGTTTCATTGTAGATATTTCAGGATTTTCTAAATGTACGATCATGTCATCTGTGAATAGTGAGAGTTTTACTTCTTCTTTTCCAATTTAGATATCTTTCTTTTTTTTTTTATTGCCTAATTGCTCTAGGTAGAACTTCCAGCACAATGTTGAATAACAGTGGTGACAAAAAAAGCTTTCTATTTCTCCCCATTGAGTGCTATATTGGCTATGGGATTTTCATATATGCCCTTTATCATGAGGAACTTTCCTTCTAGAGCTATCTTTTGAAGTGTTGTTTTTTTTTAATCAAGAAAGGATACTGGATTTTGTCAAATGCCTTTTCTGCATCAATCAAGACGATTATGTGGTTTTTTTTTCCCTTTGTTTTTTAACATGATGTATTACATTAATTTATTTTCTTATGTTGAACCACCCTTGTATATCAGGAATAAAACCTACTTGATCACTTGATCGTGTTGTGTAATTGTTTTTATATGCTGGTGGATGTGATTTGCAAGTGATTTGTTGAGAATTTTTGCATCTATGTTCATTAGAGACTCGACTGTAATTTTTTTTTTTTTTTTTGTAGTATCTTTATCTGGCTTTGGTATTAGGGTGACATTGGTTTCATAAAATGTGTTAGGTAATTTTCCCTCTTTTCAAGTTTTTGGAAGAGTTTAAATAGGATTGGAACTGATTCTTCTCCAAATGTTTGGTAGAATTCACCTGAGAAGCCATCTGGTCCTAGACTTGGAAGATTTTTGGTGACAAATAGAATCTCTGCTTGTGATTGGTTTGTTGAGTTCCTGTATTTCTTGTAGAGTTAATACAGTTTCTTTCTACATTTCCAGGAATTTGTCTATTTCATCCAGGTTGTCTAATTTGTTGGTATATAATTTCTTATACTATCCTCTTATGATCCTTTTTACTTTTGTGGGGTCAGTCATAACCTCCCCGCTTTCATTCCTGAATTTATTTGCATTCTTTTCTCCTTCTTTCTTTGCTAGTCTTGCTAAGGGTTAGTTGATTTTATTGATTTTCTCAAAGAACAGCTTTTGGTTTTGTTTATTTTCTTATTGTTTCTTTGTTCTCAATTTCATTTATTTCTGTTCTAATCTTTATTATTTTTCCCCTTCTGCTTGCTTTGGGATTGGTTTGCTGTTTTTTTCCTGATTTCTCCAGTTGTTTAGTTAGATCTTTGATTTTAGCCCTTTCTTCTTTTTTAATATAGGCATTTAGGGTTATAAATTTCCCTCTCAGCACTGCCGTCACTCTATGCCATAAGTTTTGATATGCTGTGTTCTTGTTTTCATTGCTCTTGAGATATCTACTAATTTCTCTTGCAATTTCTTCTTTGACCCACTGAATATGTTAGAGTGTGTAGTTTAGCCTCCACATATTTGCAAATTTCTCCCTTTCTCATCTATCATTAATTTTCAGCTTTATTCTATTATGATCGGAGAAGGTGTTTTATATAATTTCAATCTTCTTGAATTTATTGAGAGCTGTGTTGTGACCCAGCATATGATCTATTCTGGAGAAAGATCCATCAGCTCTTGAGAAAAATGTATAACCTGTTGATTTGGGGTACAATGTCTGTCAGGTCCAGCTCATTTATCATATCATTCAAGTTCTCTGTTTCTTTGTTGATCTTCTGTCTAGTTGTTCTATCTATTGAAGAGAGTGGCGAGTTGAAGTTGCCAACTATTATTGTAGAGATGTCTATTTCTCCTTTCAGTTTTGCCAGAGTTTGCCTCATGTATTTTGGGGCACCCTAGTTAGGTACATAGGTGTTTCTGACAGTTATTCCTTCCTGGTGGAGTGTCCCTTTTATTAATATATAATGGCCTTCTGCATTTCTTACCACTTTTCTGTTTTTTTCTGACACTAGTATAGCTAGCCTTGTTCTCTTTTGGTTATGATTTGCATGAAATACCTTTTTCCAACCTTTCACTTTAGTCTAATTGTATCTTTGGTGCTAAATTGAGTCTCCCACAGATAGCATATGGATGGCTCATGTTTTCTTATCCATCTCTTAGCCTATGTTTTTTTTTTCCTCAAGATTTATTTATTTATGCCCCCTGTTATGGTGGTCTTTGTTTGTTTTTGTTCTCGCTGTCTGTTTTCTGTGTCCATTCGTTGTGTGTTCTTCTGTGTCTGCCTGTCTTCTCTTTAGGCGACACTGGGAACCAATCCTGGGAATTTCCAGAGTGGGAGAGAGTCGCTCAGTCTCTTGTGCCACCTCAGCTCCCTGATCTGCTGCATCTCTTATTGTCTCTGCTGTGTCTCTTTTTGTTGTGTCATCTTGCTGCACCAGTTCTCCATGCAGGCCAGCACTCATGTGCAGGCCAGCCCTCCTGTGCGGGCCAGCACACCACACAGGCCACCTCTCCACGTGGGCCAGCTCTCTGCTTGGGCCAGCTTGCCTTTGCCAGGAAGCCCCAGGAATTGAACCCTGGACCTCCTATATGGTAGACAGGAGCCCAATCACACGGGCCACATCTGTTTCCCAGCCTATGTCTTTTGATTGGGGAGTTTAATCCATTAACTCCATTCAATGTCATTACTGTAAACTCATTATTTAATTCAGGCATTCTATCCTTGGCTTTCATATGTTATATCTTATTTTTGTCCATCTTTTCACCTTTTTTGGTTACCCTTTCCAAAAATCTTCATTTCTATGCTCTCCTGCAGCGGTTTGCTCGGTCGGTAGAGGTGGGGTCTGGCTGCGGACGAGGGGTCGGTCCAGCTTAGGACGAGGGGTCGGTCCCACTTGGGACGAGGGGTCGGTCCGGCAGCAGACGAGGGGTCGGTTTCACAGGGGTTGCGCGGTTCGGCTGACGGGGTCGCCCGGCGAAGCCGGCGACGAAGGGGTCGCCCGGAGAAGCAGGCGACGAACTGGGGACAAGGGAGGCCAGGCCCTTGTCGGGGGCTCTCAGGACTGGAGGGCGCACGGCAGAAAAACTACCGCGGAGACAAGGTAAACACACAAGTCCAACTTCCTTGGGGAGAGGCAACAGTTTTATAGGGACTGGGGAAGGCTGATTGGTCGAAGCCACACTCTGTTCTGATTGGTTGCCGGAGAAATGTCAGTGGGAGGTACTGGACGGGGGAGGGGTGGTGGTTAGGGATTGGCTGTCGCTGTTGCTGGGGGAAGTGGCAGGGTTTAGGGATTGGTGGCTGCTGTTGCTGGGGTAGAGGGCAGACTTGAGTTTCCCGCCCACGCCTGGCTGTTGCTGCTGTGGGGGGGGGGGGGCAGACTGGAATTTTTCTGCCCTGTGCCTGCACAGGGGGAAAGAAGAAGAAGGCATCGTTTGGCGCTATCCGGGAGGAGGGGCGGCCACGGAAGCATGGCTGCCGAGAAGGGGAGACCCGAGGGCACTCTGCGCCCATGCCGAACTTCCTTCAGGGGTGGCGGTGGGCCCGACCAACCACCCTATTATGGGGGCAGTGGTTTGGAACAGGCCTACCGCGGCCGCCGCCCCCCGCCAGGCCAGCAAACCACACTTCAGCCCGAGGGGTGGCCGCACTCTCCTCCAAGAGTCTCTCTGTTGTCTTTTCTTCTCTATCTGCAGATCTCCCTTTAGTGTTTCCTGCAGAACTGGATTCTTGTTTACATACTCTCTTACTTACTGTTTAACTGTGAATACTTCAAGCTCACCATCGTAACTGAAAGACAGTTTTGCTGGATAAAGAATTCTTGGCTGGCAGTTTTTCTCTTTTAGCACTGTAGTTATATGATATCGCTGCCTTCTTGTCTCCATGATTTCAGATGAGAAATATGCACTAAGTCTAATTGGATGTCCCTTGTATGTCATGTTGCATTTCCCTTGCTTCTAGAATCTTCTCTTTATCTTTGGTACTTGGCATCCTGCATATTATGTGTCTTGGATTAGGTCTATTTGGAATTATTCTAATTGGAGTAAACTGTGCTTCCTGGACAAGTCTATTCACGTCTTTCATGAGAGTTGGGAAATTTTTGGCCATTATTTCCTCAAATACTTTCAACCCTTTTCCCCTTCTTATCTCCTTCTGAAACTCTCATAACATGTATGTTGGTGAGCCCCTGCTCATTCTTCTCCATTCTTTTCTCTCTGTTCTTCTTTCTCCTCAATTTCAGTTTTTAGTTCTTTCCTCTATGTCACTAATTTTTCCCCCTGATTTCGCAAATCTGCAGTTGTGTGTTTCTATTGTATTTTTCCTGTTGTATTTTTAATGTCACTTATTGTGTCTTTCATTCCAACAAGCTCTCTTATTTTCTATCCAATGTTTGAAATTTTTCTTTGTGCTCACTCAGTGTCTTCTTTTTTTTTTAATATATATTTTCTCAGTTATTTATTTTAGTGAGAAATTTTTTTTTTTAAAGATTTATTTATTTAATTAATTTCCCCCCCTTCCCTGGTTGTCTGTTCTTGGTGTCTATTTGCTGCGTCTTGTTTCTTTGTCCGCTTCTGTTGTCGTCAGCGGCACGGGAAGTGTGGGCGGCGCCATTCCTGGGCAGGCTGCACTTTCTTTTCACGCTGGGCGGCTTTCCTCACGGGCGCACTCCTTGCGCGTGGGGCTCCCCCACGCGGGGGACACCCTTGCGTGGCACGGCACTCCTTGCGCGCATCAGCACTGCGCATGGCCAGCTCCACACGGGTCAAGGAGGCCCAGGGTTTGAACCGCGGACCTCCCATATGGTAGACGGACGCCCTAACCACTGGGCCAAAGTCCGTTTCCCTCAGTGTCTTCTTAATTTCTTTTATTCCTTTAGTATGTTGTCTTTCAACTCCATGATTTGATTTGGGAGTTTTGTATAACAACCTCATTGGTTAGTTGTTTCAAGTCTTGTGTCTTATCTGGGGCTTTGATTTGTTCATTTGCCTGAGTCATAACTTCCTTTTTCTTTATATGGCTTGTATTTTTTTGCTGATGTCTAGGCATCTGATTCCGACGTTACATTTACTCTGATGTTCAGTTGCTCTCTCCTGCCTAAGAATTTACTGTTAAGTAGCTGTGTGCTGCCCCTGTTCTTTTGATTCTTGGTTCAACTTCTTCTAGATATTGCTCCTGTTTACCTGCTCAAACCTAGGCCAAGGACTCAGTAATGGGGTGCAGGCCAGTTTCCAAGGGCCTTGGAGAGGGTGGCAGTAAAGGTACTTGCTAGCCTCTTATTTATTTATTGTTATTTTTCCTTTTTCATGCATTCTTCTGGCAAAGAGCAGATGGTGCTCTTTGACTGACTTCTCAGCTCAGACTCCACGTTCCATGAGGAAATGCATTCAGTGGAACTCCTCAAGTGGGCCAGTGGTACAGAAGCAATGTCTCAGGCTGGCCAAGCCTCACAAACAAGCTTTCTCAGAGGCTGTTCTCCAACATTGGATAGTCACATCCTCCTTCCCTCTGCCTCTTCAGCAACCAGCCCAGGGCAGTAAGGAAGGTATTTGAGAAGGCATATTATCTTTAGCTTCCTGCTGGCTCTTGGAGCAAACAATGTCAGGGCCCCACCTGACCTGTAAGTGTATGTGACCTCTCCAATGCAGCCAAGCAAGTCCAATGGCCAAAATCTGAGTTTGCTGTAGGCTGTGTACACCCCTCCCCCCTTTCTTGGGGAAGAGGACCTCTGCAACCCCATCAGTCTGCAGCCACTGCAGTTCACAGCTGCTGCAGTCACAGACTGCTATTTGCTACATAGGTGGGGGGATGGGCATCCACTGCTGCTTTTGCTGCTTTACTCACAGAATTTTTCAGCCAGCTGAGACTCCTTTCCTTCACCCCTCTCTCTTCTGGGTGGTGTCTTGCCTTCCCCTAGTGTCCTAAGCCCAGAGTGGTCTGTTAGACAGTTTCCACCTGTCTTGTAGCTATTTTGTTCTGGGAGAAAAGTCATCCCTCCACCTCTCTAATTCTCCATCTTCCTGTCACCACCAGTGAGTTATCATTTCACACCCACCAGAATGGCTAATATTAAAAAACAAACAAAAAAACCCAGAAAATTCCAAGTGTTAGTGAGGATGTAGAGGAATAGGAACATTCGTTCATTACTGATGGGAAGGTAGAATGGTGTAGCTGCTATGGAAGACGGTTTGGCAGAACCTCAGACAGCTAAGTGTAGAATTAACACATGAACCAGCAAGGCCTCAGCTAGGTATAAACCTGAAAGCTGGGACTCAAACAGCGATTTGCACATGAATCTTCAATGCAGCATTATTCACAATTGACAAAAGATGGAGGCCACTGAAGTGTCTATTAACTGATGAATAAATAAAATGTGGTATATACATACATTGGAATATTATTAAGTGTAAAAAGCAAGATAGTCCTAATACATGCAACAACATGGATGAACCTTGAAGAAATTATGCTGAGTGAAATAAGCCAGACACGGAAGGACAAATATTGCATGATCTCACTGATATGAAATAATTAGAATAAGCAAATTCATTGAGTCAGAAACTAGCATATAGTTTACTAGGGGCCAGTGTGGTGGTAGGAATGTTGAGTCAATGTTTACTTGGCACAGAGTTTCTGTTTGGGGTGATGGGAAAGTTTTGGTTAGGATCGTAGTAATGGGAACACTCCATTGAATTACATATTTGAATGTGGTAAAAGGGGAAATTTTAGGTACATATTACTAGACTAAAATTTTTTAAAAATATAGGGCTGTATAATATAAATAATGAACCCTAATGCAAACTATGGACTATAGTTAACAGTATGATTAAAATAATATTGTTTCATCAATTGTAACAAAATTATCACAATAATGCAAAGTGTTAATAGGGAAACCTATTTGTGTATAGGGGGGTATATGTAGACTATATATTTTCTGCATGATTTTTCTGTAAACCTACAGCTTATCTAATAATAATAATAACAATAAATGCTTACAAGTGACACTCTTTTACATTAAAAAAACCTACAAAACCTTATTAGCGGGTACCATGCAAATTCTGCTGTCTATAGAGCACCAGCGCTTAATACCTCCATGGTTCTGCCTGGTCTTCATATATAAAATCTGCTCGTTGAAAACCCTAAAGTGGCAAGAAATATCTGTTTACTTGAGATCAACCACTGCCCTCGAGGATTACCGACAGGGCAGCTCTATCTGTGTTACAGAAGCCCTGAAGGTGCTGTCTGACCGCTGTAAAACCTGCTCCCCATAACGCCAGGTGCTGGGTGAGGTCTTGGCCTAAGGATAGAAGTCACCTGCCCTCCGCTTACTGAACTTTCACCCCAGCCAGCCTTTCCGCCTCCCGTGGGGTGAATCCTGCTGGAGGTCTCTGCCTGGTAGGAACACTGCAAAGCTGTCCATTTTCAATTACAGGTAGAAAGAATCTTCCTGATATTTCTCTTTGAAGGAAGGTAATTGGGTGTACATTTTCTTTCTTTTCTTTCCCTTTCTTTTAAAGTGCTTCAACAGACATGTTTGAAATTAAAAGTTTTCTGATGAACTATTAGTTAAAGAGGAAACTGAATTAACCAGAAAAGGTGATGGCCTTTGGGAGGTGGGAGCGTTTTGTCTTCATTATCTGAGGACCCCCTGCTTGCCAGTCTCAGTGGGGCTAGAGTTGTGAACAAGGAAAACATGATCCAGTGAGGGGGGACACAGGCTTTAAATAAACAATCACTGAAATAGCTAAATAATATGGCAATAAGTGTTACAGAAAAGTACAGGGGACTCTGAGGGTATCTAATTGGGGTCTAACCTGTCAGGGGAGGTATGACTCTGGGCTCCCTTCTATAGCTATTTTGACCTTTTCTGTGTGGATGCAAAAAGCTCCTTCCTGCACTTTGCGGCAGCCTTGTGAGGCTGCTCAGAGAAAGGAAGGTTATGGCAGGCCCCCTTTCTTTATAACCAGCATCCATTCTATCCCCCATGGCGCACCCTTAGCAGGTGCATGAATCCAGTCCCTGCCCCCACCCCAGACCCCACAAATAAAATCCTAAGAATGGCCAATATATTCTGCAGGAAGTCACAATAGCTCGTGAGAAGAAATGCATAAACTCATAACTTGGAACCTAGGCTATTTAGCATCGCATTAAAAATATTCAAAATATAAATCAAAATTCATGGGAATACGTAATATTCAATTTAGAATTTATGGCATTTTAAAATAGGATGATTTCCTCAAATGTGCAATAAATTTGGTTTTGTGGAATTGCACTTGCCACCTTATCATGACAGTTGCTTTATCTACACAGCCCACCAAAGCAGAGGCACTTTATAGAATCTAAATTCACAAATAAACTGTCATCTTCACTTCACTGATTCATTGCCGATGGGCCTTTCACAAGGTAAAAAAAATCCCTTCCAAGTTGACAAGAGTAATAAATGGGGAGGTGCGCACTGCCCATCCATCCCGCTGGCCCGCTGACCCGCCAAGAGTGATACATGGCACAGAAAACTCATAAACCAGCTGCATCTTTTGACCTCTGCAGAGTAAATGGAAACAGAAGAGCATTTATGATGATCATTATGTTTAAGGATTATGTCTTGACCAGAGAATTAGACAAACCCAAGAAACACCTTGAAAACAAGAACCCAGACCAAGCAATTCAGAATCAAAACCCCTGGAATTTTGGGGAGGTTTCCCCCTTTATCCCTTTCTAACGCCATCACCATCCTGCTGTTTAAGGAGGTGAGGAGAGGAGGTGTAGGGCATGTAACAGCCTGCAGAGAAAACACGACTGAAACACGGGGAAGCAGGGAGGGAGGGAGGAATTTAGGAAGTTTACAAACCAAAGGACATGCTTATGCTGCACGTGTTCCTAGAGCTGTCTGCATGTACAGCTTTTACAACTGTAGGTTCTAGACCAAAATAAGGTAAGGAAAACCCTTCCTGGGTCAGTGCAAGAAACTCCAATGATTAGCAAATCCACAGATATTATTAGTCTTTCTTAAAAATGTGAAATCATCTTTTATTTAGCAAAAAACAGAGCTTTAAAAAAATGTCTTTGGTTGAACTTAAGTCTGAGCTCAAATCCGCAACGTGATTTTTTTTTAAAAAGGCACAATTGGTAGAACACAAAAAAACATTTTTCAGTTCCTAACGTTAGCGAAACTCTCTGGGTTTCTAGCTTCTTGGTTATGTCACATAAAAGAATTTAAGGACACGGCATAGGGTAGGTAAAGGAGTAAAGGGTTTTTATAAGGAAATGAGAAAAGAGATATATCCGAGCCACCGGTGCCCAGTGCTTTCCGAAGAGACTTCACTCCTCCCCTTTCTAAATGTTGGGGCGGGGCCCGCTGTTTGGTGTGCTGACTGGTTGCCTTGCTATCCCCACCTGGTAGCTCTGGGAGAGGGGGCGGCAATGAGGAGGCCTTTGCTTGGCGTTATCCAGGACCCAGAGGAGGCTCTTTGTTTGGAGCTATCTGGAGCTTCCTCTGGAGCCCACGGCTTCTGCAGGGTTTCTATGGCTTTGTTCTTAGCCGTGGCCTTCCCTGCGGGGGTTTCCAGGCAGGGTCTTACTGCCGTGTTCTCTGCTGGGGTCCAGCTGTGCCTCAGTCTCTCCCTTTGCCTCTACTAACTTGCCTCACTAATTGACTGTATTCTTAATTTTATTTGAGAAAAAAGTGAGAAACAAGTTCAGTGGCATCTTAGCCATGACCTGCAGAAGTACATTGATTTCCATTTTCTGAACTTATCTCTGGGACGGAAAGAACAGTTAAGGATTCACAATGACTGATAAGATTTTGAACTCCAGATAGTGTTCACAAATGGCTTTCTGCTTATAATAAGTAATCCACAGCAGGAACAGCGAGAAGTCAGTGCTACTTCTGAACCCACCTGTACCCAGGTCCTCTATTGGTAAGGTGAGTGTGTTTTAAGGAACTGTATTTAGGAATAAATATAATGCAACATTATTATAGAAAGATTGGAAGAGAAAAAAGTAATCTGCAATGATACGATTCTAATATAATTATTACTGCTTTGTGGATTCTTTTTTACTTTTACCATGTCCATAGGGTTAGTGTATATTTACAATTATTTATAAATCTATTTTTATTTAAATAAGTTTATCACAGTTTGCTCCATGATAGAATTGGTAATTATAATTTAATGGCTACATCTATCAAATGGATGCACCATAATTTAGTTTATCATTCTTTATTGTTGGGCATTCATTTAGGCAGCTTCCAAATTTAGAAATTACAAATGCCGCTTTCATGAATAACTTCTTACCTGCAAAAAATATACTTATTGATATTTAAAATTCAAAGAACTGGTTAAATAGCACACTGGATACAGCTGATAAATTTGAGAAAACTACTCAGAATAAAGTAAGGAGGCGATTCCATTCACCGCACGGATCCCGCAGTGAAGGCGCGCGGCTGCAGAGGCGCCTGCCTGCGTCCAGAGGCGGCGAAATCGCCAGGCGATCGCGAAGAGGGTGACCGGCGGGAAAACTGGATGGGCACAGCTTGGAGCTTGCTACTCCCCATAACTAGAATAAGAAGAAAAAAGTGACAAAGAGAAGATATAACACCTGTGCAAAAATAACAACTAATTAACCTCCAAGAGCAGACAAAGAAGCTAAGGAACTGATTAAATTCGTCAAAATAAAGAGATGACCAGAAAGCAACAAAAATCCACGAACCAAACCAATAATCAGGAAAACATGGCTGAATCCAATCAACAAACCAATAATCATGAAGGGGAGCAAAACTTGGCACAAGCAATGAAAGATCTCAGAACATTTATCACCGACAAATTTGATGCAGTAATGAAAGAGGTTAACAACATGAAGACATCACTTGGAGGGGAAATTGCAGACATACGCAAAAACATAACAGATATGATGGGAATGAACACCACAGTTCAAGAAATCAAAAATACACTTGCAGCAAATATTAGCAGACTAGAAGAGACAGAGCAGAGAATTAGTGATGTGGAAGACAGTACATCAGAAATCAAACAGATAGTAGAAGGGGTCAATAAGAAGATAGAAAAAATCCAATTAGGATTTAGGGACCTGAATGACAATGCAAAACGCTCAAACATACGTATTATAGGCATTCCAGAAGGTGAAGAGAAGGGAAAGGGGTCAGAAAGAGTGTTGCAGGAAATAATGACTGAAAACTTCCCAAATCTACTGAAAGAGACAGATGTACATATCCAAGAAGCACAGCGCACTCCACAAGTCATAAACCCCAACAGGCCCACCCCAAGACATATACTTGTCAAATTATCCAATGCTCAAGACAAAGAGAAGATCCTAAAAGCAGCAAGAGAAAAGAAAACCATCACATACAAGGGAAGCTCAATTAGATTAAGTGCTGATTTCTCTTCTGAAACCATGGAGGCAAGAAGACAGTGGTATGATATAGTCAAGGTACTAAAGGAAAAAAATTTCCAACCAAGAATACTCTATCCAGCTAAACTAGCATTCAAACATGATGGAGAGTTCAAAATATTCGCAGACAAACAGAAACTGAAAGAGTATACCAACAAGAAACCTCCCCTTCAAGAAATTCTAAAGGGAGTTCTGCAGGAAGAAAGGAAAAAACAGGAAAGGCAAAGTTGGAGGAGAGTATAAGACCAACAACAACAACAAAAAAGACAAAAAAAAAATATACAAACAAAATATGACAAACACAAATCCAATCAAAATATGGCTAACACAAATAATTCCTTGATAGTAATAACACTGAATGTCAATGGATTAAACTCACCTATCAAAAGATTCAGACTGGGACACTGGATAAGGAAATATGACCCATCCATATGCTGTCTACAAGAGACACATCTTAGACCCAGAGACGCATGGAGATTGAAAGTGAAAGGCTGGAAAACAATCATACAAGCTAACAATAACCAAAAAAAGGCAGGAGTAGCTATATTAATATCAGACAAAATAGACTTTAAATGTGAAACAATTGTGAGAGACAAAGAAGGATACTACATTTTAGTCAAAGGGAAAATCTGTCAAGAAGATCGAACAATCATAAATATCTATGCCCCTAACAAGGGTGCCTCTAAATACGTCAGGCAAACGCTGGAAAAACTAAGTGAAAGAATAGATACATCTACAATTATAGTGGGGGATTTTAATACACCACTATCAATTCTGGACAGAACATCTCAAAAGAGAATCACCAAAGACACAAAACATCTGAATAGTATATTAGAGGAGCTCGATCTAATAGACATATATAGATCGCTACACCCAAACACAGCAGGATATACATTTTTCTCAAGCGCACATGGATCATTCTCCAAGATAGATCATATGCTAGGCCACAAAGAAAGGCTGAACGAATTCAGAAAGATTGAAATCATACAAAACATTATCTCTGACCACAGTGGAGTCAAGCTGGAGATTTGCAAGGGAAAGAAGCCCAGATTTCACACCACGATTTGGAAATTAAACAACACACTCTTAGAAAAACAGTGGGTCAAAGAGGAAATCTCAAAAGAAATCAATGACTACCTTGAAACAAATGATAATGATAACACAACATACCAAAATTTATGGGATGCAGCAAAAGCAGTACTGAGAGGGAAGTTTATAGCCATAAATTCATATATCAAAAAAGAAGAAAGAGCAAAAATTGAAGAACTAACTGCACATTTGAAGGAATTAGAAAAACAACAACAAAGTAACCCAACAGGAAGAAGAAGGAAGGAAATAACAAAGATAAGAGCAGAACTAAATGAAATAGAAAATAAGAAAGCACTTGAACAGATAAACAAGACCAAGAGCTGGTTTTTTGAGAAGATTAACAAAATTGACAAACCTTTAGCAACACTAACAAAGAAAAAAAGAGAGAAGATGCAAATACACAAAATAAGAAATGAGAAAGGCGATATCACCACTGACCCCACAGAAATAAAGACTATCATAAGAGGATATTTTGAAAAACTATATTCCAACAAAAATGACAATCTAGAGGAAATGGACAAATTCCTAGAAACACATAAACAGCCCATATTGACAAAAGAAGAAATTGATGATCTTAACAAACCAATCACAAGCAGAGAGATAGAATCAGTTATTAAAAATCTCCCAACTAAGAAGAGCCCAGGGCCAGATGGCTTCACAGGTGAATTCTATAAAACATTCCGGAAAGAACTGACACCAATCCTGCTGAAACTATTCCAAACCATCGAAACAGAAAGAACATTACCCAACTCCTTCTATGATGCCAACATTACCCTAGTACCAAAGCCAAACAAAGACATCACAAGAAAGGAAAATTACAGACCAATTTCTCTAATGAACCTAGACGCAAAAATACTTAACAAAATACTTGCTAATCGTATTCAACAACACATTAAACGAATTATACACCACGACCAAGTGGGATTCATCCCAGGTATGCAAGGATGGTTCAACATAAGAAAATCAATCAACGTAATACACCATATAAACAGATTGAAGGAAAAAAATCACATGATTATATCTATTGATGCAGAAAAAGCATTTGACAAAATACAGCACCCTTTCTTGATAAAAACACTCCAAATGATTGGAATACAAGGAAATTTTTTGAACATGATAAAGAGTATATATGAAAAACCTAAAGCCAATATTGTTTACAATGGAGAAATCCTAGACTCCTTCCCTCTAAACTCAGGAACAAGACAAGGATGCCCACTGTCGCCGCTCCTATTTAACATTGTCTTAGAAGTACTTGCTCGAGCACTGAGGCAAGAACCAGAAATAAAAGGCATTCAAATTGGAAAGGAAGAAGTCAAAATTTCATTATTTGCAGATGACATGATCCTATACATAGAAAACCCTGAGAGATCTACAACGAAGATTCTAGAACTCATAAATGAGTTTAGTAAAGTCGCAGGTTATAAGATCAATGCGCAAAAATCAGTAGCATTTCTGTACACCAATAATGAGCAAGATCAGGAGGAAATCAAGAAACAAATACCATTCACAATAGTAAATAAAAAAATCAAATACTTAGGAATAAATTTAACTAAAGAGGTAAAGAACTTATACACTGAGAACTATACAAGATTGTTCAAGGAAATCAAAGAAGACCTAAATAAATGGAAGACTATTCCTTGTTCATGGATAGGAAGACTGAACATTATTAAGATGTCTATCCTACCAAAATTGATCTACACATTCAATGCAATCCCAATAAAAATCAATGCAGCCTTCTTTAAGGAACTAGAAAAACTAACTATGAAATTTATTTGGAAAGGAAAGAGACCCCGAATAGCCAAAGACATACTGAAAAAGAAAAACGAAATTGGAGGAATCACACTACCTGACTTCAAAACATACTATAAAGCTACGGTGGTGAAAACAGCATGGTATTGGCATAAGGAGAGACATATAGACCAATGGAATCGAATTGAAAGCTCTGATATAGAACCTCACATATACAACCACATAATATTCGATAAAGCCACCAAACCCTCTCAACTGGGAGAGAGTGGCCTATTCAACAAATGGTGTCTGGAGAACTGGATAGCCATATGTAGAAGAATGAAAGAGGATTACCATCTCACACCTTATACAAAGATCAACTCAAGATGGATCAAAGACCTAAATATAAAAGCCAAGACCATAAAAACCTTAGAAAGCAGTGTAGGGAAACATCTACAGGACCTTGTAATAGGTAATGGATTTATGAATATCTCACCAAAAGCACGAGCAGCAAAAGAACTAATAGATAAATGGGACTTCCTCAAAATTAAAGCCTTCTGCACCTCAAAGGAGTTTGTCAAGAAAGTAAAAAGGGAGCCCACACAGTGGGAGAAAATATTTGGCAATCAGATATCTGATAAGAAACTTATAACTTGCATATATAAAGAACTCCTACATCTTGAAAATAAAAAGATAAACAATCCATTTAAAAAATGGGAAAAAGACTTAAACAGACACTTCTCCGAAGAAGAAATACAAATGGCAAGAAAGCACATGAAAAAATGTTCCAAATCTCTAGCTATCAGGGAAATGCAAATCAAAACCACAATGAGATACCATCTTACACCCATAAGATTGGCAGCTATGAAAAAAACAGAAGAATACAAGTGCTGGAGAGGATGTGAAGGAAGGGGAACACTCATCCACTGCTGGTGGGAATGCAGAAGGATCCAACCATTCTGGAGAACAGTATGGCGGTTTCTCAAAAAACTAGCCATAGATTTGCCATATGACCCAGCAATACCACTGCTGGGAATATACCCAGCAGAACTGAAAACAAGAACACAAACCAATATATGTACACCAATGTTCATAGCAGCATTGTTCACTATTGCCAAAAGTTGGAATCAACCCAAATGCCCATCAACAGACGAGTGGATCAATAAAATGTGGTATATACACACAATGGAATACTACTCGGCTGTAAGAACAAACACACTACAAACACATGTGATAACATGGATGAATCTTGAGAACCTTATGTTGAGTGAAGCAACCCAGACATTGAAGGACAAATACTACATGACCTCAATGATATGAAATAAACAAGCTGCCCTAGATAACAAGAGACTGAACGATAGGCTTGTAGGAAATTGGAGGGTGGAGGAAGGATATGAGCCGATGTCTGCAGGGGTGGAATTTAAGACGAGATGGTGGTAAGTATGAACACAAAGAAGAGATAAAAGGGGGGCAAGGGGTTGCCTTTGCTTGGGGCTTTGCGGGTTTGAGGGTGGCTGGGGAGGGACGGGTGGGTAACGTTGCCCAAAAGTGGGGGGAGGGAGGGGTAGCATACGAACCAGGAGAGGGTCAGGTGTTGGTGGAGAGTAAAATGCCGAGAAAATCATATCAAAATATAATAAAGAGGGTTACCTGTTTAGAATGCTCGGAGGGGAGGGTCTGATGCAGGACGGGCTCCTGGGGAATGTCTAAATGCTCATTCTGCCAGAGTGGGTGACACCATGGGGTAGAAACCCAAGTAGTGAGAGTGGGGGTGGACCCACATCCTGGGGAGGACTAATGCCATCCAATAGAGGGAACTGTATCCCTCGAGAGAAAGGGTGGCTCCCAGGGCATTGGGGCAGTTGAGCAAGTTAGGCCCTGAACACTATTCCATCTATCTCTGGAAGTGGCTCCTCAGGAAACGGAGGTTGGCTATCACTGAGGGCACTAAGGTGGAAGGGAAAATGGACGTTAAATGTGTGGAACCAAAGTAAATGGGGGGTAAGAGAGGAGTTTCTTGAGAGTACACAAGGATGGATATAAAACATGTAATATTACACCATAACATATAGGAGATGACGGACTGATAATGTAAACCATAATGTAAAACATAGGATAACTAAAAATGTAAAGAACTGTGTATCCTAAAGTATGCACCATAATGTAAATACAGATGTCACCTTGTTAGAAAGCTAGTGTCTCAGACTCTGTACATCACTTTAAGTAAATATGATATGAGTAGGGCGTAAGAGTATCACTGTGGAAGGGAAAAGGTTTTCTGGTGGATATGTGGGAGTGCTGTATATTATATATATACATTGCTGTGGTCTAGGACTCCTGTGAAGAAAAGCTGAATAATTAGGGGGGGGGGGGGGAAAAAAAAGAAAAAAAATAGGATGTGGAATTTTTTCAAGTCAACATTCTTTATCTAAGTTCTTTATCTAACTTTATCCAAGTTCTTTATCTATCCTTTAAACTCATCGCTATATGCCATTCCCTAGTAAGGGACCATGTCATTATATTGGGCTTCAAATTTCGGGGAGTTCTGGATCACAGAGTGTTTCAACAATGGCAATGGAGGGATACTGGTATGGGATACCAATGACAGATGATATATGACTGACAGGGAGCTGTACAGAACATATGTCCAGGGTGCATGGTAATGTTTGGATATACTCATAGTGGCAACAATTAAAAACCACAGTAGGGGGGGGTACTGGGTTCCCGGCCAGTGGTGCTCTGTCGTGGTCCCTAGGGGAGCAGCGACAGTCTCCCAGGTACAGTGGTGGGGACCGGGAGGGAGTGAGGGTTCAACAGTGAGCCCCTGATACTAATGACTATGCTTGTGAGCAGATAAACCCAAAATAATAACAAGGCCTAGAGCAACTTTGTGCCTGGGAATTTCCTTCTGTCAGCCTTCATGTTACTCAAATGTGGCCAGTCTCGAAGCCAAACTCAGCATGTAAATGCAATGCCTTCCCCCCAGCGTGGGACATGACACCCGGGGATGAGCCTCCCTGGCAACGAGGGACCACTATCAACTACCAACTGATGATGCAACTGGAAAAGGACCTTATACGGAAGGTTCAATGCCGATCAGCAGAATATCCATGTCTACATAAAATACCATGACTTTAAAATGCTGTTTGACCTAAAGTAAGGGGGAAATGGAAAGGAGAAATGAGTTTATATGGCTACGAGTTTCTAAAAAAGAGTCTGGAGGCTGGCAGAAGGATTGCCCTCATGCACAACTGAGCAGAGTCAGAGAGACAGATAAAGCAGATACAACCCCCAGATATTGGTTCCTTTGAGGGCTAAAGAGACCCATGGGAGTTATGGTCATGGCTGATGGGGTTAACTACCAGGGCAGATGGCCCCTCTTTGGAAATGGTGTTTATGTGTGATGAATCTGGACTCAGATGGGATCTCCCTTCATAAGACTTTCATGCTAATGTGCTGGAGGTGCAGTTAATGTTGGGGTTTAAGATATATTTAGGGGATTTGAATCTCTGGACTGACAATGTGATAGCCAGATCCTGAGCCTCAACAGACTCCAGCACCTACAATCTGATTTATTGGACTTACCACACTCAGCTAAGATGGAGGTGAAGAAGGACAACCACCACACCATGGAGCCTAGAGTGATTACAACTGAAAATGGGAGGATTGCATCCAGCATCCAGGTGGAATCTGAGCCTCCTCTTGACATAAAGGTGCAATGGACACAACCAATCCAGTGTCCACATAGAAGAGGTGGCATTGGATTGGGAAAAGTGGACATAATGGACAAAGGGTATGGGGAAAGGCAGGAAGAGATGAGAGGTGGAGGCGTCTTCGGGACATGGAGCTGCCCTGGATGGTGCTTCACCGGACATTGTAAATCCTCACAGGGCCTACACGATGGAATAGAGGAGAGTATGGGCCATGATGTGAACCAATGTATATGAGGTGCAGAGGTGCCCAAAGATGTACTTACCAAATCCAATGGATGTGTCATGATGATGGGAACGAGTGTTGTTGGGGGGGGGGAGAGGGGGGGTGGGGGGGTGGGGTTGAATGGGACCTCACATATATATTTTTAATGTAATATTATTACAAAGTCAATAAAAAATAAAAAAATAAAAAAAAAAAAAAAAAAAAAAAAAAAAAAAAAAAAAAAGTAAGGAGGCATAGTAAGCAGGAACACATGAAAGAGAGATTAAGAGACACAGAAGGTGAAACACATCCAGAGGGCATATCCAAATACTACAGGAGGAGGAGGAGGAGAGGAAGACCGGGTAGAATGTAATGTGTAAAGTGTAGATGAAGGGTGAGAAACTCCTAGCCATGAAAAGTCATGATTCTTCAAATGAAAAAAGCACATTAAATATTCAGAATAATAACTTAAAGAAACCCACACTAGTACACATTGTGATGAAATGGTAGAATACCAAACACAAAGGAAAAATTCTAAAAGTGACTCAAAAAAAAAAAAGAGCTACAATTAGATTAATAAAGGTCTTATCAAAAGTAATCAAGGCCAAAAACAATAACAACTGAAGAAGACCTCCAAGTTGCTGTAGGTAAATAACTTCTAAACATACGCAAGGTTAATTACTTAAAAGTGAAGTTCAAGTATAAGTTTTCAGACAGACAAAGACTGAAAGAATTTATCACTCAAAGACCCTTGCTATTAAGGGATATACTGGAGAAAGAAGGAATTTAATCTAAGAAAAGATGGAATTCAAGAAGTACAGGGAGCAAAATTGGTAAACTTTATACAGACTATATTCTCTGACTGCAATACAATTAAGTTATAAAGAGAAAGCCAATCTTTATATAAAAATTCATGTATATAAAACAACAGCAATGAAAACAACCAAAACCTCCTACATGAACCATGAGTCAAAAGAAATTATGTTGAAATATTTGGAGCTGAATAAACAAGGACTAATGATCAAAACTTGTGCTCTAAAGTTAAAACTATACTAAAAGAACAGATTTTAGTCCTAAAGTCACATATTATAGAAGAATTAATAAGCTAAGTATCCAAATCAAGGAGTTAAAAGAAGAGAAATCAGAAAATAGGGAAAAAGAAATTATAAATATCAGAAATTAATAATATGCAAAATAAAAGTTTGATGAATCAAATTAAAATCTTTGAAGAAAGTAAAGAATAGACAAAACTCTAGTAAGATTCATCAACAAAATATGAACAGTGGCTCAAGAAACAATATGAACAAACATCAAATCAAAGAGCTGATAAGCCCACATTTATAAAATCTGTTACAGAAAAGAAAAAAAACAAAAGTTTTCCAACTCTTTTATGAGACTAGTTATTCTTAACACTAAAATCAGAAAGGACATCATAGGAAAGTAAAACTCTAGGAAAATTTACTTTTTTTCCCCTCCCCTTCCCCCAGACTGCTGTTTTTGCTGTTTGTGTCCATTTTCTGTGTGATCTTTTTTGTGTTTCTTTTTGTCTTCTCTTGTCATTTTCTCCTCTAGTCCTCACTAGGATTCAATCTTGGGGACCTCCTGTGTGGGAGAGCAGTTCCCTGATGCTTGCGCCACCTCAGTTCCTGGTTTCTGTTGCATCTCCCCTTTTTTTTTTTTTTAAGATTTATTTATTTATTTAATTCCCCCCCCACTTCCCCATCCTTCCCACCCCCCCGGTTGTCTGTTCTCTGTGTCTATTTGCTGCATCTTGTTTCTTTGTCCGCTTCTGTTGTCGTCAGAGGCATGGGAAGTGTGTGTGGCGCCATTCCTGGGCAGGCTGCACTTTCTTTCGCGCTGGGCGGCTCTCCTTACGGGGTGCACTCCTTGTGCGTGAGGCTCCCCTACGCGGGGGACACCCCTGCGTGGGGGGGCACTCCTTGCGCGCATCAGCACTGCGCATGGGCCAGCTCCACATGGGTCAAGGAGGCCCGGGGTTTGAACCGCAGACCTCCCATGTGGTAGACGGACGCCCTAACCACTGGGCCAAGTCAGTTTCCCACATCTCCCCTTGACTCTCCCTTGTGTCTCTCTTTTCTTGCATCGTCATCTTGCTGTGTCATTCACTGCATGGGCCTGGCTCACCACGCTGGCACGTCTTTACCAGGAGGCCCTGGAGATTGAACTCATGTTCTCCCATATGGTAGATGGAAGCCCAATCATTTAGCCACATCTGCTTCTCAGAAAATTTACTTTTGATGATAGATGGAAATATCCTTTTAAAAAAATCTAGAAGGGAAAAAATTCATAAACAAGTGAGATTGATCCCATCAAGGGCAGTTTAAGATTTAAAAATGCATTAATGTAATTTAACATACTAATAGATTTTTTAAAAAGATACATATAATATGAAGGCAGAAAGAAAAGTTACAGTTAAATCCTCATTCATGACAAAAGTCTTAGCGAACTAAAGTAAACATTTTTAATTAGATAAAGAGTATCTACAAAGCATCATAATAAATATTAAACATGAGGATAAAACTTGAAAAGCATTACATTTAAAATAAGCGACAAGGCAAAAATGATCTCTGTTACTTCTTTTAATCATCATTATTCTGGACGTCCTAGCATGTGTAATAAGATAAGAAAAATAAATAAGATATATAAAGATTTTAAAGGAATAAATAAAATTGCATTATTAATGTGAATTTATAATATGGTTGCCTACACAGAAAATCCAGAAGAATTGATAAAATGTAAGAAATTACCACAAGATTTTTGGATATAAGATCAATATACCAAAATGAGTTATGGATCTGTACCATAAGTTATTAAGAGCCTGGGATTAAATACATTAAAAAAATTGTTCAAGTCCTTTACAGTGGAAATTATAAAACTTCTATAGAAGGGTCTAAACAGTGTCTATGCAAAGTATGTTTGTGAGAAGAAGGCTCAACATTATAAAGGTAGCAATTATGCAAATTAATTTAACAATTGAATACAGTTCCAATAAAAATTCTAACAGATCTTTCTCAGAGAGTGGCAAGCTGATCCTAAAATCCATATAGTATAATAAAGCTTGAGACATATTCAAGCAAGAACTTAGTAACAATTAGTTAGTATCATCATCATCACCATCATTATACCAACAGCCTCGTTTTCCTGTACCCAATCAAAACAAAGCATGATGGGAAGTGGCTGGGGTTCAATCAGATGGGCTCCCGTGTACCATATGGGAGGCCCTGGGTTCACATGCCGGGGCCTCCTTGTGACGGCAGGCTTGCCTGCACGCTGCAGAGAGCTGCCAGCCCATAGGTGCTGCAGAGAGCCAACTCAGCAAGGTGACACAACAAAAAAGGGAGACAAGCAAAAACACAGAAAAGCGCACAGTGAATGGACACAGAGAACAGATAACAAGCTAGCTCTGGTGGGGGGGGGGGGGAGAATAAATAAAAGTAATAAAATACAGACACAGAAGAAAGCACAGTGAATGGACACAGAGAGCAGACAGCAAGCAAAAAGCCGCAAGGGGGGGATAAAAAAACAACAACAACAACAAAGCACAAACTTCATCTCTCTAGTGATACTCAGTTTCCACTGTTATTTTCTTCTGAGAAAACACAATTTGCAAAATGCGATTTCCATTTCATCATCCACTGGAAAGACATGTCCCATGACCTTTTGCCAGCACAAAGACATTTACTGGAAATATCAAGCAGTTGTTGACTTCCAGACCTCTATGAGGTCATTACAAATGACAGTTTCTTACTCATGAAGGATGCCTCAGCTGACAGTGGAATGCCAGGAGACAATAAGACAATAATACAATAAGAGTATGAATCCAGAAAAGGGTAACTTTACAATGAAACAATATATGTAGACCAAACATGACCTTGCTATTTTCATGGGAATGAAGAGGATTCCACCACCATTCTCTGCTCATGATATTTGGTACTCCATATATCTTTCTGGAAATGCCTTCTGAGGATGAAGGCTAAGCATTCCATCCAGTGCTTAGGCTTATAATTTTGTCTACAGTCATTCACTTAACAAATATTTATTGGACATTTGCTATGTGCCAGGCAGGATTTTAAATGCTAGAAATACAGCTGTGAGCAAAACTGCCAGAAATGCCTTGTTTTTAAGGAGGCAGATGTAAACAAGATAATTAAAATATATACTATGTAAGAGAGTGATAAGGCTTAGGAGAAAAATAAACCAGAGTAGGGGACAGGAAGTATATGTGAAGGGGTGGTGGCTAAGGGTAGAGGGGTCAGCTGGTGGCCAGGGGCCCTTGTTGAGAAGAAGACACATTAATAAAGAGCTGAGGGAAGAGCATTCTGAAAAGAGGGAACGCCAAGCCCAAAGTCCAAAGAAAGAATGTGACTCACTTGGGGAGACATCAAGAAGACCACTATGGCTGGAATAGGAAGTGACAGAATAGGGCCATAGAAGAGGTCAGAGGAGTGATGGGTGGGGCCCCATTCAGGATGGACCTTATAGACCCTTGTACAGGCTTTGTCTTTGTCTCCAAGGGGTATGGGAACAAGTAAGTAGAAGAATGACAAGATCTGACATATGTTATCAGGTACTGTTGCCCTGTGTGCAGAACATAAGGGGGTTTTTGTGAAATTTGTATGTCCAGTTAAGACTGTATTGCTGTACAT
This sequence comes from Dasypus novemcinctus, assembly GCF_030445035.2. Classification (NCBI taxonomy): domain Eukaryota; kingdom Metazoa; phylum Chordata; class Mammalia; order Cingulata; family Dasypodidae; genus Dasypus; species Dasypus novemcinctus. The sequence goes on along the minus strand of NC_080690.1, from coordinate 36,098,266 downwards.
CCACCAAATGATAGTGGTGATTGGACCTGGGTAGTAGCAGAGAAGGACAACTTGAAGTTTTCACTATGTCTTCTTCCCAAGAAACACAGAAGTAGGAGGGCCTACCAGGCCCATGAGGGATTTGAGCTCCTTCGGTGTCCTCGGTGTCCCCTGAGAAGGCCTTGGTGGGTAATTGCATTATGTCAGTGAGTTTTATCAGAAGCATTTGGGGAGAATGTTCACCCGAGGCAGCCACATCTAGTGGCTTGGAATGAATCCTATTTTGCCTGATCCCAGCTAAAGGCAAAACCTCCAGAGAACCCCTTCCCAGGACAAGGACCAGAAGACCAGGCCACTCATTCTCTGCATGGACATTGAAAAGAAGAGATTTCTGCTGTGGTTGACTCCAAATGTTCCCAGTTCTCACCAGCCTTGTGAAATAATTTCAATTTGATGATTCCAACATCTTACATCTGATAATAGATATATGGATGCAGATAGATATAGACAAAAAGATATACAGTGATAATGATTATTTATTACCATTTATTGACCTTCTACTATGTGCTAAGCACTGTATTAAAAATTCAGCATAAATTATTTTAATACCCCAAAACTCAGAATGGGAAGTATGAACAGCCCAATTTTGTGGAAAATTGTGACTCAGAGGAAAAATACCCCTTGTCTAAGCCTGCGTGATCATTAGCTCAAAGCCTTGTGCTATTTCCACCATCCTACACATGAATTGGTTGACAGATCCTGCTATTTCTGACAGTAGATTCAGTGATGGAAGTTATAATGGAAAGGAATCTTAGCTGAGTTGTTGAGTTGTCACCTTGATTCCTCTTTACTCTTTTTTTTCTCTTTTTTCTCTATTTTTTTTTAAATGTTACATTCGAAATATAAGAGGTCCCCATATACCCCCCACCCCCATCACCCCACTCCTCCATCATCATGGGATATTCATTGCATTTGGTGAATACATTTTGGAGCACTGCTGCACCACATGGATAATGGTTTATACTGTAGTTTACACTATCCCCCAGTCCATCCAGTGGGCCATGGCAGGACATACAATGTCTAGCATCTGTCCCTGCAGTACCACCCCGCATCATATCTCTTCCCTCTCCCTACCCTCAGCAGCTACCATGGCCACTTTACACATCAATGCTACAATTTCTTCCATTACTAATCACAATAGTTCCATAGTAGAATATCAGTAAGTGCAGTCTAATCCATATTCTATTCCTCCATCCTGTGGACCCTGGGATGGTGATGTCCACTCCACCTCTACATCAAGAGGGGGCTTAGATTCCACATGGATGATGGATACAATTCTCCTTCTTGCAGTAGTAGACACTCTTGGCTCCCTGGTGTAGTGGTTGAGTTTCTTCACTTCTCTGTTAGCTGGCCAGGGTAAGTCCAATATACCAGATGGTAGGAGTTGCAAGTCTGCTGAGGCTCAGGGTCTGGCTGTCACATGGACAGTCCAGAGATTCAGGTCTCCTAATTATACACCAACCCCAGCACCAACCATAGGTCCAGTAAAGGTGACAGAAGAGGCATGTGTAGAAAGGTCACATCTGAGTCCAACTCTATCACACTTAGGAACACAAACCACAAAGAGGGCCAGCTGACATGGCACTGAACTCCAGAGCCATCTGCCATGACCATAGAACCTGTGGGTCTCTGTGGTATAGAGCAGTGGTCCACAACCTTTTCCTCAAGGGTCAAATAGTAAATATTTTACGCTTTGCAACCCTGTGATCTCTGTTGCAACTACTCAGACTCTGCTGTCCTGGCATTCAAGCAACCCTAACCCCAATTTGCAAATGAATGGATATAATTCTGTTCCAATAATACTTTATTTAAAAAAGCAGGTGGCAGGCTGGAGTTGGCCCACAAGCCAAGTTTGCTGACCCTGATACAGAGGTTGAAAGAATGGCTTCTGGGAAGCGGACTTGGCCTAATGGATAAGGCATCCACCTACCACATGGGAGGTCTTTGGCTCAAACCCCAGGGCTCCTTGACCCGTTTGGAGCTGGCCCATGCAAAGTGCTGATGTGTGCAAGGAGTGCCATGCCATGCAGAGGTGTCCCCTGCGTAGGGGAGCCCCATGCGCGAGGAGTGCGCCCCATAAGAAGAGCTGCCCAGCATGAAAGAAGGTGCAGCCTGCCCAAGAATGGCACCACACACACGGAGAGGTGACACAGCAAAATGACGCAACAAAAAAGGGAAACAGATTCTGGTGCTGCTAAGGATAGAAGCAGTCACAGAAGAACATACAGCGAATGGACACAGAAGAGCAGACAACTGGGGGGGGAGGGGGGAGAGGAAGAGGAGAAAAAGAAATAAAAAATAAATCTAAAAAAAAAAAGAAAGAGAGAATGGCTTCTGGAGCTAGGTTGGCTGGGGTTCAAATCCTGATTCTACCACATTCAGGAAGTTACTTCATCTCACTAGATAAAATTGGGAAAATATCTCATAGGGCTGTTATAAGGATTAAATAATTGAATATATATTTTATTTAGACACCTGTGAAATGAAAAGTGTTTTTGTGTGCCTCTCTTCAAGATTCTTTTATGGAAAACCAAGATTGCCTTTAGCACAGCAGACACCAGTCAAGAAATGTCAGCTGACTTTAAAATCTCAGAAGAAAGAGTGGAGTGTTTCTGGATGAGATCAAGTATATTTTCTGAACACACTTTTCATGTACTCATTCATGATGTATATCACAAGCACTTACTATGTGCCAGGCCTGGGGTGCGGCTGGGGTGTGCCGGCGCCCTGCTTTTGCTTTGCTCTGTGCTGATGTTTGAGTTTGGGAAGCACCCATTTCAGTTTGGGGCACACCCATTTCAGTTCTCAATGAAAAAGAAAAAAGAACCTTTCAGACAAAATTATTATTTTAATTTAGTGCTTTGTGTTTCAAAACTAATCCACTAAGAGGCAGCTCTGAGGTCCTTAAGTACAATTCACATCTGGATTTGACTCCAACTGAGTTTGGTCATTATAGTTGAACCACCAGGGTATTAATTGAAGCACTGGAAAATACCTCTGGTCAGTTTCATTATCTAATGGCATTTGGGTTTTCCAATGCATCTTAATAAGGGCTGTTGCATATGCATAAACTAGTCTAGATTTTAAAAGGAACAGTTTAAGCTGATTAAAAAAAAACTGGCCACATTTTCCTTAGGTTTAAAATATACTTGTTTTTCCTGTTCATTTGTTCCAACTATGATTGTACTTTAAAATAATGACTGGATTCTATTTAAATCTGTTGCTATTATTTTGCTTGACTATAAAATTAATTGCTATAAAATTCTCTGCTGGCTTAATTTATGTATCTAAATTGAGTATCCTAACATTACTGAGTACAAAGGCTGCATTCCCTCAAATGTTTAATGTTCTGAAAAAAAAAAAAATAAAGGTAGCTTTATGCTAGGCATAAGATTTTGTTTTTCTTGACTTATTCTAAGAATTATATGTACCAATTTGCTAATTAAATTAATTACTCAAGCACTGACTTGAAAACTTTCTGTTTAAAACCTGATTTGATAAAAAGCCATTTGAAATGTTAGCTCACATTGTTTTCTAAGAGAATGGAAACTCTGCTAATCTAGGTTTGATATATGGTCTGGATACAAGGTTTTATTTGTTTTAAAGCATATTGAAAGCATATTTTAAATAAAAATATTTAAGTCATATTCATATCAATTTATTAATCACCGACTGGGTTAAATTCAAATTTATTGAAGGGGGCAAAAAAAAGGAAACAAGAAAAAACAAAGCCCTAGCCTAATAGAAAGGAGTCACAAAAAGACCACTTTTCTCAAAGTTGGCTCTTGTTCAAGCTACATATGGCCACATAATCTTTTAAAAAGCACAATTCAAGTCTCAATTTAATTATGTAATTGCATAAATGGAATTACACTGTTGATGAAGTTTGGTGCTTAAACTCGTGCACACACTGGGCTAGAGGGGTGACCCTGACTTAGTTCACTTGGCCAGCGAAGCAGCCCGTGGCACCCCCACTGCTCGTATTTCCCCGAACTGAACCATAGTGGCTGGTTGGATGGAATCCTTTATATTCACGGCATCTTGGTCACCTTGTAAACATGACCGTAATGCAAGGTTAATAACTGTTTTACAAGACTGCATTATGTGCTCCTTTCTTCATCTTTGTAGTTTTGGGGTACAAGAGATTAGCTAATGGAAAAGCACTGACTCTTGTAGAAGAGTTCCAGGTTGAACTCCTAGTGGAGCCTGGGTGAACTTTCCACCATTCAAGTCTACCTAAGCTTCACAATTTTCTCCTTATCTGCCTTGCAGGCCAGTATGTACCTTGTTAATAACTTGCGAAGGAGCCTAAAAAATATTCAGATTGGCCTCCCTTCTTTTACAGATAAAGCAACTAAAATATAGGTGGGCACCCTGGGTAGCTAGAAACTGGAGCTTCTGATTCCAGCCATACCACTAGGTCAACAGCATCCACCGAGGGCCTTCTATGTGCAAATTCCCAAGCTGGATGTCCTGTTCTCATGGACTGACAGGACACGCTCTCATCATGGCACAGGGACAATGTCTTGTACTTATGTCTTGGTGTTTTCTCAGTAGACATGGCATTCTTCAAGGGAGGGTGCTTTAGTTTTTCTGTATTCTCAGCAACTAGAACAGGGCCCATCATATTTATAAATGAAACTTGGACCTGAGAACTGTCTTTGCATAAGAACTGTACTCGATGTTTCACACTTATTAACTCATGGAGGGTTTCTATTTTCAGATGAGAAAATAGAGACTTGGCAAAATTAGGTCATCTGCTCAGGGTCTCATGGCTGAACTGGCTCACATGATTCATGTGATTGTGGGGATTGGCAAGTAGGAAATTTCTAGGGAAGGCCAGCAGGTTGGAAGCTCAAGCAGGAGTTGATGTAGTGGTCTCAAGGCTGAATTTCTTATTCTCTGGGAAATCATGGTTTTGCTCTTAAGGCCTTCAGCTGGTTGAATGAGGGCCCACCCACATTTTTATAGAGCAATTCTCCTTTACTTAAAGTTAGCAGATTGTAGGTGTTAACCTTGTCTATATAATACCTTCACAGAGACCTAGATTGGTACCTGATTAAATACCTGGGCAATATGCCCTTGCCAACTGACACATAAAATAGACCATTGCAACCAGTAATTGGCAAATTTGAGATGTGGACCCAAAATCTGTCTCCAAAACCAAAGACCTTTGTATTCTACCCAGAAATAATGTACTGTGAAGTAGAGAGTGTTAAGTTCATGCAGGAGGGAAGCGGACTTGGCCCAGTGGTTAGGGCATCCATCTACCACATAGGAGGTCTGCGGTTCAAACCCTGGGCCTCCTTGACCTGTGTGAAGCTGGCCCACGTGCAGGGTTGATGCGCACAAGGAGTGCATGTCATGTAGGCGTGTCCCCGTGTAGGGGAGCCCCATGCGCAAGAAGTGTGCCCCGTAAGGAGAGCCGCCCAGCGCGAAAGAAAGTGCAGTCTGCCCAGGAATGACATCACACACACGGAGAGCTGACACAAGAAGATGACGCAACAAAAAGAAACACAGATTCCTGTGCCACTGACAACAACAGAAGCGGACAAAGAAGAACATGCAGCAAATAGACACAGAGAACAGACAGCTGGGGTGGTGGGGGGAAGGGGAGAGAAATAAATAAATAAATAAATCTTTAAAAAAAAAAAGTTCATGCAGGACTTATATTTAAGGTACTGAGACTTGGAGAAGGGATCACTGCTGGCCAGGAATGTTCCCTGGCCTATCTACCCTCCAGGAATCTCAGACAGCAGCAGAATCCAAGAGTTTCCTCCCCCTGCTGATTTTCCAGTGGGAGCTGGTCCATAGCAGCATGCCACACCTTTCTGTCATTAGGCATGAGAGCCACCAGAGATTAGCCTTGGGAATTTCAGCAGAAGAGGAAGAGAACACAACAGGCTGGTTAATCAGAGAGCATGCCAAGGTACTTGCAATCTAAGCCCCAAATAGCTGTGCTAATGCAAAGCAGGCAACAGCCCATGAGCCACTTAGCAAAATGAGCTCTAGCCTCTGAGTGGTGGGGTAATTGAACCATGGCTCCTGCAGAGAACCGCCTGCCAGAAAGCTACTGCTGGCACCAGCAGTGTCCCTTCCTGCTACCATATCTCAAGCTCTCTCCTCAGCATCACTGAACTGCCTCTTAAATTTTTTTTATTCCCCCCCACCACCACTTTGTGGCTTTTTGCACGCTGTCTACTCTCTGTGTCCATTCGCTATGTGTTCTTCTGTGTCTGTATTTATTTTATTTCCCCTTCCCTCTTGTGGCTTGCTTGCTGTCTGCCCTCTGTGTCCATTTGCTGTGCGCTCTTCCGTGTTTTGCTTGTCTCCCTTTTTTGTTGTGTCACCTTGATGAGTCGACTCTCCGCGGAGCTTGCAGTCTGGGCATCATTCCGCCGAGTGTGGACAAGCCTGCCTTCACAAGGAGGCCCCAGGACACAAATCCAGGGCCTTCCATATGGTAGACGGGAGCTCAACTGATTGAGCCACAGCCGCTTCCCATGCCTCTTAAATTTTTGAAGCCAATGCTTGGGAAGCGGGAGCTTACTGGTCCTTAGCCATAATACCAACATCCGTTATTGATGAAAACTAGATTTGTGGTGACGTTTCTGATCTTTGAGGCTAAAATCCTAAGATAGATGGCTTCTCACAATTGCTAGCTTGCTTCCATCAGAGATCAATTTTCTGGTCCAAATGAACCAGGGTGACATATAGAGTAACTGTTTTTGGGTTTCATGCTCTATTACTTCTTTTTTTAAACCTCTATGACTATATTCACTTTTTCATTCTTTTTTTAAAAATTTTTTTCTTAAACTTTTAATTTTGAAATAATTTCAATTGCATGACAATTGTAAAAATAATACAAACCCCAATTCGGAGAACTCCAACATACTGCTTCCCCTCAGATACCTAGAGCCACCAATTTTAACATTTTGATACATTTGCTATATCATTATCTATTTTTTTAAAAAGTGAGAGGAAGTTATGTACCTTGAATGCATAATACTTCCATGTAAATTTCCTAAGAACAGGCTTATGTACCTTAAGTACAACTATCAAGTTCAAGAAATTTAATATTGATATAAACCTTACAATTTTCCAATTTTTAAAATATGTTCCAATAATGTCCTTTGAACTTTTCTCCCCTATCATTAGATCCAGTCCAGAATTGTATATTTCATTTAATTGTCATTTTCTCTTTAGTTGCTCATTTTTTCTTTTTTAATTATGGAAACATATATACAACGTGAAGTTTTCATCTCAACTGCTCCCAAGCATACTAAACGGTGGGATTCATCACATTCAAAATGTTGTGCTATCCTCACCACCGTCCATTACCAGAACGTTCTCATAACCCCAAATAAAAACCCTGTACCCATTAGGCATTAACTCACCATTCTCCTTCCATCCCACCCTTGGTAGACTATACTAATACCTTCTGTCTCTATGTTCAATCTCTCATTCTTGCCATAGAATTCTCTTAGAGTTTAAAAATCACCTGTTTTTTAAAAATTATTTAAAATAAGATAATAAGAGGTAATGACACATCATGCTTCCCTTTTTGCTTTGATTGTCAGGAAGCTCAGAACAAAATTTTGTTTTTAATTACAAACATTTTCTCTTAGCTTAGATTGAGCCACCATAATCGTTACCTCCCACCGCCCTATTATTTGACTTTGCTCTTTTCTGTTCTTTCACTGTTTCTTTCCTTTTGGGAGACACTACCTTAATTCCTTTTAGAACAGTGGGGTATAAATAATTGAATCATTCTTAACCCCATGCAAATAAACATAGCCTTTCAAAATGGGTCCTTCCCTTCACTTTGCCACTCTCAGATTCCCGAGGGTACCTCCTTCATCTGAGCAGAAAATTGCTGGCTGATTCTGCCCCTTCCATTTGGCCTCCAGCTTGGACCTCAGACACAGAGGCCGAGCCCTCCTTGTGGGCTCAGGAGGATCAATGTGATTGCCACTGGCAGCTCCCAGCCCCTCCTGCAGCCTCGTTCCAACAGGTTACAGGATCAAGATATTTTGATGGTTGTTATCACTTATTATGGGTGACACACAGCTATCCGAGAATGGCATCTCTTTTCATGTCTGAATTACTTTTTTCTAAAATTAATGGGCAAGATCCTTAAACTCTCCCTGTTACAAAAGACAATTTGATTAATCACAAATAAAACCCCTCCAAGCATAAATGAATCAGGTTTGAACCACTTTCAGTTATTTTCCTGTCTGATAAAACCATTATCACATTTACAGCTTTTACAATGCTGAACCACATGCCTTTGATCATCTTATAAAATTAATTGATCTTGCTTATCTATTGTTCTATTTTAAATCATTTAATTGAGGATATTAGGAGAAGTAATGGTAACAACTAAAGCATTTACCAGCACTGATGTTCAAAACTGCAATGTGATTTTCATAATATGAATTTCTCTATCACCAAATTCTATTCTTGTGGAAATTTACATATAAAGCACCTCTAGCCACAAATAATTTGCTGTTGCTTAATGTCCTGAAGGACAGACATACAGTGTGGCAAATCACTGCAACTATCCTTAATTTTAATTATTCTTTTAAATCAGATAGATACCCTGCAGTGAAATTCTTATAATTAAATAGAAATTAAAAGTTTCTAAAAGCCTTAAATTCAACTTCAAATTTAAATGCAAATGAATGCACAGGAATCCAAAGGCTCTTCCTCCCTCAATCCCCCTCTCCAAAATTGTGAGGGACTGTCTAAAAGCTTAAGTTGATCGTGAAATCTTATTTTGGCCCCCAACATGCCCATGGGCCCCAAAGCCATTCCATTTTGCAATGCCTGTGCTGCCTTCTAGATATTCTAGAAGACTCCCCCTTTCCTGGGTGACAAGTGCCCAAGAGAATTCTTTTAATTTGGGTTTCCCCAGAAGCAGACCTGAGACAAATATTCAAGTGCAAGTTCTAGGGAGGTGGAATGAGGGAACATGGTGGTTGAATGCTTGGAGTGAGACAGGGAAAGGAAGGCCACCAATAGAGTATGTTATCAAGCAAGGTGCAGCTGGAGCTCAAGCCTGCTGGGGAACGCTGGAGCCAGTGGAGAATGTGAACACACTGCAGAGTTCTCCCGCCCAAGGCGTGAGGCGGCTGGGGTATTTATCTCCCAACTCCCCTCAGTGACCAGTGGGGGCTACTCCTAATAGGTCCATTCCCTGGCACTGAAGTCCTCCAAGCAAAGGGATGCAGACGCTGAGCCCAGGGAATGGACCGGAGGGGCCTAAGATGATACAGCCCCAAGGAAGATGGGTGGGGTCCAATAGAGTGGGCTGTCGGAATCCAGCCCCGAAGTTCCAAAGTAGCAGCTCACTGGCTGAGTGAAGCCTGCAGGTATGTTTTATTGGACCCACACAACCTTCTATTTTTTAAAAGATTGGATGGTTTTACCCAAAGAATTGGGGTTTCTGCCTTCTCTTGAAAAATCTTGACCTAGGACAAGACTGGAGATTTAAAGAGGGTCAACCAGCAAGCATTTGGTGAGTATTATGTACCAAGTAGTTACCCTGTGGCAGGCACTGGGGCCGTAAGACTAAATCCTACCTCCAGAAAGTGAGGCCCTCCCCTGCAGCAAAGCCATGCCCAGGTCTCATTTGGATTCCAGAGGACCAGTTCTCAGAGTCCACGTGATTATACCAAGCTTCTCTCCTGCCTCTAGCCAGGACGAGTCTGCCCTCCATGCCCACCCTACCAGCCAGCACAGGAGGCCCCTGTGATAATGGCAAGCACCTGTGGAGCATTTATGATGTCCAGGCACTCTTCTAGGTGCTGGAGTTTAGACTCACTGAATTCTCATAGCCATCTATGGGGTAGGAACAATTTTTCAGAAGAAGAAATTGATGCTCAGAGAAGTTAAGTCAATTTGCCCAAGGTAGTATGGTAAGATGGAAATGGGATTTGAATACAGAATTTCTGACTCCAGAGTTTGGGTCCTTAAACATGGACTGCACTGCCTCCACTCCTTGACTATATTCCTGTTGCTCCTTTAGTTCGAGCAATCTTCTGGCATCATGGCAATCCAGAGCCCCACTTCTTTGTTCCCTTGAAGCCTTCTCCTAAACCTAGACCCATTCCAAGCTCAAGTCTTGCAGAAATAGCACCTTTAGGCTGAACTCTGCAGCCTGATGCTGGGCCACACATGGTCTTATCTTGCTAGTGATAGATGTTATAATTTTGAGACTGGAAACAACAACATGGTGGGCAAACCACAGTTGGCAAGATCAAAGTCTCATTCAAAAATCATAAAAATGACATTAATCATACTTTCGAAGTATATCCAATTCAAAGATTTGTTTCTGAAGCAAATCATCTTCCTTGCCATTAGAAGCTTTTCACAGCTATGGAAAGTGACACTGTCAAAGTGCCCTGAGAAAGATTCGCCCTCAGATTTTAAGCCATCAGTCCAATTCCTCATATTAAAGTTTTCAAACTTGCTAGTACTGATTTGAAAAGTTAATACCGTTTGTACTTGAAGTCATGGAGGCTTTGTTTGCCTAAGTCTCTGCAAAATGCTTGCCTTTTCACAAATTGTCCAGGCACCTAAGGATATATTTTTCTAGATTTGGCTAGACCTTAAATGACCTCTTTTTTCTGTGCGACATCCTAGGTCTCCTTGCAGTAAACTCAAAAATTTTCAGGGCAGGTAGGACAGGAGATTGAGGGGCAAGCCAGGTGAGGACCAGTGCAAATTGGAGGGCAGGGCTTCCTTGGAATGGACTACCAGCTCCAACCAACTGTTGCCCTGTAGGAAGGTGCACCACCCTTCTGCTTTTGAAGGAAAGCTAGAAATTCCCATCTTAATATAAAATCTGCCAGTTTTTAAACTTGCCAACTAATTTAATCATATTTTCAACACAAGACAGGTCAAGTTCAACCTTGTGTATAAGCTTCAGGGCCCCAGCCCCATGGTCAGCCAGGTTGGGGACAATCATTTTTGGCGTATGATTTAAGAGCATTGAATGAACTTGGCATACATCAATGGTGGCAGAATTTGAAATATTGAAATCTAATCATAAAGCTGAGGCTGTAATTGCAGAGAGATTCTCTTGAGATGGTCAACAGTTAGTTCCCATGCATTGTAATTTTCCTTCTCAACTACTATATGCACCCAAAGGAGTTTTGTGCTTCCTGGATCAAGCAATTCATTCATTCTACAGAAACTTATGAGGCATCTACTACATGCCAGGGACTATTCTAGACTCTGGGAATACAACAGTCAGCATAAATGCCAAAATTCCTTGCCCTCAGAGAACTTACCTCTTATTTGGGAAGATGATGCTCATCACACGTGGCATGGCAGAAGGCATGGCAGGCGCTGAATAGAGATGTGGAAAGGACAGATGTCCCTTGGCACTGAGCTCAACCTGGTTTGGTTCTGGCTACTGCTCAGTCCATTGCTCAATTTTTCATTAAATCAGAAAATCACATTCTCCTGGCTACAGTGATGGGTTTAGAGATGGGACTGTGACTCAATTTGGGCCAAAGAGAGTCAGACCTAGGAATTATGTATAAACTAAGGCCAGATCAAAACAGACAGGGGTGGAGGCAACACCCTCAAAGGCCATTGACCTAGAAGATGGGAGGGGTAGTTACCCTGGAGGAAAATCAAGATGGTCATCGGGAGGTGATAAATAAAGGCTAGCGATAAAACTAGGCTGGACCTTGAGGGAAACCTGAGGTTGAGGGGTACCTTGGGATTGGGGGTGAGGGAAGGGAGGGAGGAAGTTCCTGGAAATCCTTGTGGCTCATTCAGGATAACGCGGGTAATTTCAACTCCAGGGAATTAACCAGATTAAGCAATTTCCTGGATTAGTATTCTGAAAAACAACACCAGTCAAACACCAGGCACTTTAGAATCTGATTCCTGTAGCTAGCAGACTGACAAATTGCCAATATGCCTTCAGTGGTCCTTGTTAAGCACCTCACACGTTCATGCTGACTCCGTGGGAGCAATGGATTCCACGGTGGAGACGCTTGCATATTTATTGGACAGGGACTCTGCAGGGTAGGCTGTGAGCTGGTTGACGGTGTCCTCCTCTCCATCTCCAGGTGGAGAAGTATTGATTTGAATACGATCCTAACTGCCACAGAGGCCTTTGTAAGTTAGCTGGCAACGAGCCGCTCCACAGCCCACAACATACCATTTTCTATCATTCTCGACTGCCTTTAGCTTGTCTCCAAGTGACTGAGAATGTTCTGGATTGCCTCACTTCCTCTCCTTACGGAGATGGATTGGTGCAGATGAAGGGGCCCAGAATAATCTGTGTGCACAGTGGAAGAGGCCATGAGGCTTCCAGCCAGATCGGCTCTAGGTTTTCTTCAGGAATCACAAGCCCTTCAAAGCAAGCCCTTTCACATAACCAGCAAAAACCCTGCGGTCGGTCTTGTCTTCAGTTTCTCCTATTGGGGGGAAGGGATGGAGGAGTCGGGGGTAGAAGAAAAGCTAGAGTCCAATTGCTTTAAAACATCTGTGAGTTTCACAGTTTCCCACAAGGCTTAAACAGCCTTTGGGATGAGTCACCATGCCCTCACCCAGAGGTGAGTCTTCTGATGGATTCATCCTCAACAAAACAAAGACACCCACTACTCCCTAGTTGTGAAATGAAGGCCATTCGTGGGACGCGAGTCTGGGCATGCATCCCCAGGTTGGAAAATGCACTGCGTCCCTCTCGTGACCGGCCACGTGCATCTGTGGGAAGTCGGGCCTGGGATGGGCAAAATGGATTCGAGTGTGAAGGTAACTGGCGGAGGGATGGAACCCATGATCTCGAACTTTCTTTCGGGCTGTCAAAGGGAATGGGGATCTGAAGCCCTTCGCTATTCTGGAGGTGCAGGCGTTGATGGCAGGGAATGGGGAACAGAGACCAGGAGTGACAAGTGACAAGCGAAAAAAGAAGGAAGGAGGCTGCTTACCAGTCAGACAGAAGGGGAGGGTCCTGCACAATGTTTCCTAGATAGTTTGAGCCACCAAAAAAGCCAAATAACAATAACAACAGCAAAGACAATAGTTTAGCTGTCTAAACGGACACACGTCTGAAGTGGATAAACTCCCCAGGTAAGAATTAAAACCAAAATTTGCCCCTGGCTGCGTGTAACTCCGAGCCTTTCTGCTCCTCTGTGGGCTGCAGACTCATTCTGCCAGGGAGCCAGGGTCCCTGCATCCAGGCGTGGGGGCTGCTCAGATTCACGCCTCCACTTCCCCCTCCCCCTGCCACCAGTCGTAAATCCTGAAGCTTCCATGGGGAGTCAGAGCTAAAGGCACAGAGTGAGTCCCATAAGGAAGAGACCTTGAGCAGGTCAACAGCCCTCAGCTGGTGCTGGAGAGGCTCTGAGGGAGAAGGGCGCTGTTCCTGCTCCCACAGGGCTCTTGTCTAGTACAGAGAGCGACAGAGGTGGCGCAGCTCTGAAAACACACACCTGGATACCATGGCTACCGCCACTTTTCAGAGGAGGCCGTTGACAGTGGGGATCCCAGGCCAGGCAAGATGCCCCCGAGTTCGGAGGGAAGTTGCGGCGGCCCAGAAGGCACGCACTGGAGTCACTTGACAAATGATCATGGAATACACTCATGCCAGGAACTGGTCCAAATGCTCTGCATCCATGAAATCATTTCATCTTTACTAGACCAAGAGGTAGGCACAACTGTAATCCCAGATGAGGAAACCGAGGCACAAAGACAAGGCCAGGCCTAGGGTGACGCCTTCCTTTCATTTTGTACCCTTGGTGTCTCACTTTCCTCTCCCTAGTCCCAGCCCTGCATCAAGAGGTCAAGAAACTTGCTGAAGGTCCCAGAGCTGGTAAGTGGCAGAGCCAGGATGCGGGGCCGGGCAGTCTGGCTCCAGAGCTTGGCACTAAACCGCCAAGCCTCCTCCCCTCTACAAGTGCTTATTGAGCTCCTAAAGGGAGCCAGGCCCTGCTGCCACCTCTGAATATATAATGATGGGAAAAGAATGCTGTCCCTCCCTATGAGAGAAAGAGAGAGAGAGATCAAATAAGCAAATGTAAAATTACATTTTATCTGAGATCAATATTGCCGAGGAGAGATCCACGCTGCTAAGAGGTAATCTCAGATATCTGAAGAAGTCCGTGCAAGAGGTTGGGGGGTAGAGCAAGAATGGTTTCCCTGACTGACAAGTGAGCAAAAGTCAGAAGCCTGCGCGGCAGTTTGTGACATGAAGAAAGGAGTAAGGTGTGTCCCAGGCAAAGGGAGAGGCATTTGCCAAGTCCCTGTGGCAGGAGGGGGCATGGATCCTCCCGTGGCTGGAGTGGAGAGCGTGACCAAGTGTGTACCTGGAGGGGAGGGCTACGCAGGTCCTCGTCGACCACAGTCAAGGGTCTGAGAGTGATGGGGGTGGGCTGGGAGCAGCTCCAGGAAAATGAATAAATAAACACCAGGAAGCCAGTGTGCTTGGGAATCTGTTGGAGTAGTTTGTCGTGACCGGACTGGAGTGGGTTCCTGATGTGAGCCGGAAGGGCTGAGGTTTTGGAGGTCCAGGACACTGAGGCAGGGCAGACTCTACCCTGTAGGCTTGGGGAACCGACAAAGAACTAAACCAAGGAGGAATTTGGCCCACTTTGCAAGAGTGACGATGAATGGAGGCAAAGGAACTGGCGTTGGGGAGATGGTGAGAAAGCTGTTGCAGGAGCGAAAGAAAGTGTTGACTAGCAGCTGAACTAGAGGCAGAAAAGGCAAAGGATGTGGAGAGAAGGAAAGAGTCAGAAGAGATATTAAGGGGGCACAATAGCCAAAACACGGCCATCAGCTGGACGTGGAGGGTAAGGGTAATAATATCCTCAACACTTTGAGTTCAGCCACTTTGGAGAGTGTTAGTGTTAGCTCATTGTGGTTTTAAATTGCATTTGCCCCATGACTACCAATGTTGAGGGCTTTTCATATTCTTATTGGTCATTCATATATTTTCTTTTATGAAGTTTCCTACTCAAGTTTTTTGGACATTTTATAGGTTTGTTTTATTATTACTTTTAGCTTTGTTTTGCCAATTATAAAACTGGGTTTTTAAAAATTATTATTATTGATTCATAGGAGTTCTTTATATATTGCAGATACAAATAGATAGTTTGGGAATATTTTCTCCTGGTCTGGGTTTTTTTATTTTGTTTTTCTTATTTTCATCACAGTTTCTTTCAGTGAGAAGAGTTTTAAATTTTGACAAAGTTCTATATATCAGTATCAATATCAGTGTCTTCCTTTTGATGGCTAGTTCCTTTTATGCTCTGCCTCCTGAATCCTGGCCCACTCCAGGGTCTTAAAGACATTCTCTTATGTTTTATTTAAGATGCTCTGTAGTTTCAACTGTCCTGTTTAGGTTTATGACCCATCTCAAAGTAATTTGTGGGTGTGGCCCCTGTTGATACATTGGGGGTGCTGGGAGAGTGAGTGGTATGAAAGTTCCGTGTGAGCATGATGCTTGGGGTGTTTTTTTTTCTTTTAGAATGCCACCCCATAGCCCGGCCCCATCCACCACGAGGCCAAGAACTGGTTACTGCTTGCTCTCTCATTCTTATCCCCAGCAATCTGTTCAGCCAATCAGGTGAGTGCATGGCCCCACTGAGTCCAGACTTCCAAGAGGGAAGAAGCAGACATCCTGTTCCCATTTTTGGTTCAGTGTTTAATCACTGCTGGCATAGAGTATGGTGCTGGTGAAATCTTACTTGCTTTATCTTTATAAAATATTTAGTCTTTTAATAATCTGAACTGCCAAGATTCTGGTTCATGCTTTAGTCATTTCTCAATTGAGCTCTCAGCACAGTCTCTCGGATGGCCTCTTCTGAGCATCCATCATATGTTTGCAATCTCTCCCAACCCATGAATCACATTTAAATGCTCTCCATATCCCATAATTCTCCTTTTACTGCTCTATTCAGTTAATTACACTTGCTCCCTATTCATCTGAGACATTCAGTTTGGGACTGGGATTTGGAGAAGAAAAAAAATGAAAAACAAACGTCATAACTAAAGTCCCTTCGTATTTGTGAGGTTTAATCCAGGTTTGTGTTTCAGCTTGCACTTTGAATTCTTTCTCTAACTGCGCCTAAGTAATTCCATCTGCCACTGGGCTGATTCCCATCTTTAAACCTATTGGAAGAAATCCCTTTGTACAATAATCACCTTCAGTTTTTTGAAAATGCCTTCATATTTAATATGTTCCTAACACATCATCATCATCTCACCGGTTCATGTCAACCCCAGCATCCCATATTTCCAAATTTCTCTACAAGGAATAGAGAACTTAAAAATGTGCACCACCACAGCCGGCTGGTGGCTAACAATGCTATTCTTTTTACATAGCAAAAATAAAAAAGTATTTGCAAATGTGATGTGGGTGCATGCTATTAGGGAGGATCATTAAGGGAGTGAGTCTAGTACTGTTAATATTAGCCAAACCCTGATGAGATGGAAGCAGGAACAATCACCAGATGCTGGCAATCAGACAACAAACCTGGTATCTCATTAAGCAAACGGTGAAATAAAACTTAATGCCAAAGCTTTATCAGAATTGACAGAAATTGAAACTGGAGATAAAAGGTGAGAAAGTGAAGGCCAAATTGTGTCCTGTGGCCTGAGGTCTGCCTGATGAGCTTCCCATTCTCCCTCTGGCCTCGGCTCCCATCACTCTGCCTACATTCCACTTTGGCCCACTGGCTGCTTTGCAGTTCTTCAGATGTACCACAGACATGCTAACCCCAGGGCCTTTGCACTTGCAGTTCCTTCTGCCTGGAATGCTTTTCCCGGAGCTAGGTCCCTCATTTTCTTATACCGATGTTCCAAAAGTCCCATTCTCAATGAACTCTCCTGGGGGACCTGCTGTGGGTTGAATTGTGTTTCCTAAAAACGTAAGCTGAAGTCTTAACCTCTGGTCACATGAATGGGACTAATTGGAAATAAGGTCTTTGAAGATGTGATTTGTTAAGATAAAGCCAGCCTGGATGAGGGTGTGCCCTGATCTCACAGGACTGGCGTCCTTATAAGAAGAGGGAAATTTGAACACACACCGTCAGGGGCGAACGCCATGCGATGAAGGAGGTTGAGATTGAAGAGGCCCAGCTTCGAGCCGAGGAATGCCGAGGACGGCAGGCAAACAGCAGAAGCCAGGAGAGGCAGCTTCAGATGCAGCCTGACCCGACCCCCTGATCGTGGCCTTCTAGCCTCCATAACTGGAGAGAAAAAGGTTTATTGTTTTAAGCCACCAAGCTTGTGGTATTTTGTTATGGCAGCCACAGGAAGTGAAGACAGATTTAGATTATATCAATGGCCACCATTCCAACACTTCATTCACATCCATTGCCCTGCTTCATATTCTTCTCTTTAGCCCCTGTGACCATCAAGCACACTGTATATTTTCTGCATTTTATCCCCCATTAGAACAGAAACTCTGAGAGGCAAGGATTTTTGTTTTATTTTGTTCATTGCTGTATCTCCAGGGCCTGAAACATAATAGATGCTCAATAAATATGAATTACATGGATAAACAAATGAAATCACAAAAAAAGGATTCTTCTGAAAACAGAAGAGAGCAGCATGTGGTTGTAGGACAAGCATTGATGTAATTGTGGAAACAGGAACGTCAAAGAAAGCAAAGTTGGAAGATCATGTTTGCAGGTTGACTACCCATTACCTCAACTCTTTTTCCAACCCAAAAGAGTCCTGATTTGGAAAAAAAGTCATCATAGCAACCTATCAAAACTCCCATTCCCCCGCCTCTCTTGCAGATAGGAATAGTCCTACAACTGAGTTCTAGCAATGAGAAGTGGACACAGTCAGGTGGGATTTCTGAGAAAACCCTAAGAGTACACTGACTCAGCTGGTGGACCCCTTTTACCCTTCTCACTTCCTCCTTCTTCCTTCCTAAAGTATAAATGAGGTTGGTGGCACTGTAGGAGCCATCCTGAGATGTGGAGGAAAACCTGAGGATGGATGCAGCCTGCCAGAGACAGTGAAAGAAACAGGTAGCAGGAGCCTGCAGGTGTAGCATCGCGGCTGCACCAGCATTGGACTGCTGTCCTTGGGACTTCATCTCATGAAAAAAAAGAACGAACCCCTGCCTGGTCTAAGGTACTCATATTTGGGGTCCCCAATGACTAGAATTTGCATGCAATTACTAACTGAAGTCACGGGGCGACATCAGGACATCTGCTTTGCTTACAGTGTTTATCCCGGGAAACTGCCTCTATGTAAACGGTGATTCAAGAAGTAACATTGTTCCCTGATTATGAAGCATTTCCTACCTCAATGTCTGACTATTATAACATCATTATTTCAGCAACATCCTATTACAATGGAGCTGCTCGAAATACACCCAAGTTTCAAAACAAGAGTCATTACTGAAACTTGCACTTGCACTGAAAATTGGCAGCATCCTGCAATCATCGCCAGTGATGACCCTGAAGGAGATGGGATTTTCCAAGACATGGAACTGATCAAGCAGTGCTACAATCACACCATACTAGAAGTTACTTGGAGTAGTTTGACTATTTGATATTGAGCAATTTTTTTCTAAATTCAGAAGTTTTGGTTTGCACCCTAACCCCCTCCCCCCACTATGCATTTTTAGAGGTAACTAAAATTATTCTTAGGTGTTTTAGAGGACCACTCTTCCCTCATCCACTCTGTGATGTTAAGTGGAGACCACAGTCTGAAGAAAATATAACAGGTGATTCGTCCAAGGTGGGTGCCTGTGATCCTATGTGGCCAATCAGAGACCTTCTCTTTGATTTTTGGAAATGGAACTGAGATCCTTCTCAAGATGGAGGAAACTGAACATGCGTAAATTGAGAGCTGCTGGTCAAATTTTACCATTCAGAGTGAGAAATTGAGATCCAGAGCACAGTGAAAGAACAGATTGGGACAGAAAGGTAAAGAATTGTGTGTTTGTGTGTGTGTGTGTGTGAGAGAGAGAGAGAGGGAGAGAGGGAGGGAGGGAGGGGGGTGAGAGAGAGAGAGAGAGAGAGAGAGAGAGAGAGAGAGAGAGAGAGAGAGAGAAAGAGAGAAAGAGAGAGAGAGACTGGGATAAGAAAAGAGAGAGGGAAGAGAGCAGTCACTGAGCCAGCAAGTCTTTTTGGTTTGGTTCCCCTGAGGTTCAGGTGCCTGAGTCCAGTCCGTTCCTAGTCCTTGACTTACTCCAAATTCTTGAGTCTTCCCCTAATAAGACTCTCTTTTTCACAACCCAAACTTAACTAACACATCCACTTCCAAATATTCTCTCAGAATCTGAGGAATAGTCAGGGGCTTGCATGCATGTTCTTGAATTGATACAGATATGCACAGACATAAAGTCGACTCACTGGTACTTTTTATTGAACCCCGCATCCCAGAAGCACCCACTGCAAGCTGGGCCCTCAAGGAGTTCACAATCCTGGTGGCGATGGAGCTGTCCTCCCCTAATATGCAGGATCATGCTTGACTCCATCCACCCTATGAGATAGCAGTGATCTCCATTTACAGGTGAAATAAAAGTGAAATTCAAAGTGGTTAGCAATTTTCTCCAAGTCACACAGCCATTCATTGGAGGAGCCTGCCAGGGGCCTCCACTCACATGGACTTTACTCCAAAACCATTAGCCTTATACAATTCTGTAAGCAATGCTTATATACCATGTCTCTAATATAAGATCTCCTTCCACCCTCCAATTTGGAAAATCCCTGCAGAATCCATGGAACAATAGTTCATCTATTCCAGGAAAGAAGCTTTCTCTTCTCAGCGAGTCTATCACCAAGATGGCAAATTCCTCACCACCACCCCCGCCCAACTTTCCCATAAAGCTTCCACCTTCAAGCATTCATCCTTTCTCTTACACACTCAGCTGGCATATCTATCCTTCCTGCCAGCTTTAAAGCCTGTTCAAGTCTCACGCATTTTTTTTTTAAGATTTATTTTATTTATTTCTCTCCCCTTCCCCCTCTTTGTCTGCTCTCTGTGTCCATTTGCTATGTGTTCTTCTGCATCTGCTTGCATTATCCGGTGGCACTGGGAAAATGTGTCTCTCTTTTTTTGTTGCAACATCTTGCTGCATCAACTCTCCATGTATGCAGCGCCACTCCTGGGTGGGCTGTGCTTTTTTCACACGGGGTGGCTCTCTTGCAGGGGGCACACCTCGCGTGTGGGGGGCCCCTGTGTGGCACAGTACTCCTTGCACTCGGCAGCACTGCACATGGGCCAGCTCACCACACGGGTCAGGAGGCCCTGGGGATCGAACCCTGGACCCTCCATACGGTAGACCAACGCTCCTTCAGTTGAGCCACGTCCACTTCCCAAGTCTCACACATTTTAACAACACTTCCTCTATGCCATTTTGCTTTCCATCTTCCCCTCTCACTTTCTTTTCATGGTCAAGTTATCCAAAGAGCTTTCTGGGCTTTTCATTTCCTCACTTCCTTACCATACTCCAAACTTGCTTCTACATCCGTCATTCTATCAAAATAACTGCTGCTGAGGTCACTAACGACCTCCCTATTACTCAACCTAGTGGACCTTTTCCAGAATTTGTCTCTCTGGAAACCACCCCCTCCCTTTTGAGATCCTTTCTTGCCTTAACTTTGGTGACTAAACACTTACTCTGTTCACTTTCTCTCCATTTCCTTTGCAGATTCACCTCTTCTACACAGCCATCAAGGCTCAGTGCAGTGCACATTTCCCTTATCACTTCCTGCTTGCTCTCTGGTAACCCTTAGCTTTAATTACCACCCATTTGTATATGACTCATAAATGAGATTTTTAGCTCAGCCTTCTTCCCAGAGCTTTAAACCTGCATATCCAGCTGCTTATTTGCACATATCCACATGGGTGTCACAAAGACATCTCAAATTTTCTACATCCAAAACCAAATTATGGATCTGTCTCCCCAAACCTGTTCTATTCTGATGTTCCCTAGCTTAGTAAATGATGTTGCCAGTTCTCCTTTTCTCCAAGCCAGTAGTCTTGGAGTCAATCCTTCTCCCCGTCTCCCATGATTACTCTACCAGCAAGTCCTGTGAATGTCTCTTATCTCTCAAATATCAATTCCCTTCTTAAAACTCTTCCCAGTTCTCTTAGAACAGAGATTAAAATTGTTAGTATGGCCTGCTAGGCCCTGATGATTTGACATTTGACCTCATCCTCCTAAGTTTTGTTTTTTTTTAGGAGGTCCCAGGGATTGAACACAGGAGCTCCCACATAGTAAGCAGGCACTCAACCACTGAGCTATAGCCACTCCCCAGTGAGAGGTGGTTTTTTGGTTTGTTTGTTTTGTTTTTAGGAGGTAGTAGGGATCGAGCCTGGGACCTCATACACGGGAAGCAGGCACTCAACCATTTGAGATACATCTGGTCCCCTGACTGCACTCTCTTCCCTGACCTCCTCCTCTCCATTCTGCCATTTGCTCTCTGCACTTCAGTCACATTGGCCTTCTCTAGTAACTTAAATGCACAATGCTGCTTCTAGTCACAGGGTCTTTGAACATACTGTTCCTTTGCCTAGAACCCCTTTCTCACATCAGACTTTCAGTCCAATAATCAACACCAATTTCTGCCTTCTATTTCTATCTACCAACATCAAGTCCTTTAAAATAATTTTTCCTAAATACAATTTGATACATGGCATCCTAAAGTGAGTTAACATCAATTTACTATAGCAATAAAAATAGGCAATATATAGGGGTAAACTCAAAAAATATGTAAGGCTTATATGGAGATGTCATAAACATTATTGAGGAAAACAAAGTTTTCTTTCCATTAATGATGTGACATACCATGTTCATGGATGGAAACGTTAATATTGCAAAGATTTCAATACTTCCAGGTCATAGGTTTAATTCAATTCCAGTCAAATTAGTTTACTCATTTGTGCAATCAAAAATGTTTATTGATAAGTACTGAATGACAGGGACATTTAAAAATCGATATGCAAATTAAATTGGCAAGTGTTGGACAGTGAATCACGTCCTTCACAAAAGTCATGTTCAGGTCTCAACCCCTGGTCCTGTGGATGTGAACCCATTTGTAGACCGAAGCTTTGAACTTGTTATTAGTTAAGGTGTGCCCACACTGAATGAGGGTGAACATTATCCAGTATGGATTAAGTCCTGATAAGCAAAAGAAATTGGACCCCTCCCAAAAAAATTCATGGGGAGCAGCCAGAAATGAGAAGTCAAAGGAGAGAAAGGAGAAGACATCACCATGTGCATTACCATGTGTCAGAAGAGCCAAGGACCAAGCTTCACAAGCAGCCAGCCCTAGAAGGTGACGGTCTTCAGGAAGAAAGCATCGCCTTGCTGACGCCTCATTTTGGACTTCTCCTAGTCTCGAAACTGTGAGCCAATACATTCCCATTGTTTAACCCAACCCATTGTATGGTATTTGTCTTAGCAAGCTGGAAACTAAAACAGCAAGATTATGGAAGATAGTATGTAAAAGAAGAAGAATAAATAGTGAGCAGACAAATATGAACACATATTATAAAACTACAATTGTTAAACCAGTGTGTTACTGACACAAGAACAGACAAAGAAAGCAATAGGAACAGGAAACAGATTATAGAATTCCAAATCCTTGGGGAAGTGAATGTGATAAGCAGTTTTAGAACGGCTGGCTAGCTATTTAGAAAACTGAAGTTCAGCTCATGTCTTATACCATAAAATAATCAATGCAGACTTACAGGTAAAAAATGAAATAAGTAACTTAGTAGAATGTTAGTTACCCATTTTCAGAGTAGAAGAGACATTTTTAAGCCTAAATGCAAAGGAAAATATTATAAAGGACACAACCGATAATTTCATATGTATGAAATGAAAGAAACGTAATTATTTTTAAAAAGAATTAAAATCAAAAGGTAGATATCAAATTGGGAAGAATGCAAAATATGTGCAAAAGGTTAATATCTTTAAATTATAAAGAGGGTTTATAAATCAATAGGCAAAAATTAAGAAGCCTAGTAAACAAATGGTCAAAGGATCCAAACAGCCAATTCATGGGGGAAGAAATACCATCAACCAATAAACTGATTGTGATGGTTAGGCCAGTGTTTCAACTCAGCCAGGTAATGGTGCCCAGTTGCTTGGCCAAGCAATACTGAGCTAATTGTAATACAAGAGCATTTCATGGGCTTTAATCATCCGTGATTGCATAGATGGCTGGTTACATCTACAATAATCTGAGGAGATTGCTGTTAGCAATGAGTGACTTCTCATTCATTCGCTCGAAGACCTTAAAAGGAGAAGCGACTTCAGTGTTCAGAGGGAGATCTCCCACGTCTACTTCAGATAGCCAGCATCTCCAGGGGGCTTCAGTGAGGACCTTTGTCTGAGTCCCTGGCTTGCAGTTATCCTACAGAATTTGGATTTGTGCATCCCCACTGTCACATAAGACAATTTTGTAAAATCTCACACTATTTCAGTATCTCCTGTCAGTTCGGTTTCCCTAGAGAACCCTAATACACTGATGAAAATATTCAACATCATTAAAAAATTTTAAAAATGGAAACAATTCATTCCTATTTCTGTTATTAACCTTGAGGAGCCAGCCAAAAAAAAAAAGAAATCATAATAGAAACTTTGAAATACTGCTCGTAGCAATTTAAATCGGTGTACTCTTCCTGGAGTTTAATTTGGCAAAATGTGTTAATAATCTTGAATACACTCTCTACTTAGAGCTAGTAGTGCCACTTCTAGGAATTTTCTCCAGGTTAAGAAAATGATCTGAGATGTACATAAATGCGTATATATAAGAATGTTTACTACAGTGTTTCCTTTTAATAATAGCCACAAATTGAAAACCAACAAGCATGTTTTCAGTTAAAATGCATTAGGTTTATATATATGATAGAATATTATGGAGACATTGAATATACTTAAAAAAAAATAACATTTCATGAAAAGAAGAAATGCTCTACAATATAACACAGGGGAAGAAAGAGAGGGATAGATAAATACACATCAAAAAAGTGCACTAAGAAATAATAGCAAAATGTCATTGGCAATTTTTCCTAGAGGATAAGTTTATAGGTGATTTTACAGGTTTGATTATTTGCTGTCCTTTCTTAATGCTCTTAATTTTCTACCAAAGGAGTATTTTTTTTAATCTCTTTAAAATTTTTAACATAAATGCATTATCATTGTAAAGTATTTTTAAAATGGGTTAATATATAAAACTCTAATGTCCCTGTTCACTTCCCAAGAGTAATCATCATTAAAAGTTAGTATATATCCTTCCAGATACTTTCTATATATTTACATGTATTAATATATGGCAACTTTTTATAATCAGAAAAAACCTACCATTTAATATAAAACAAAGCAAAAAGAATGACGAGACAAAAGGGAGTTGACTGGATCTTTTAATTATCCAACAGCTAAAACTTACAGAATAACAACTTCGTCTTTATGTCAGAGTAAAATCATTCACCTAAACTTTTAAATGACCCCCCAAAATTTTTATGGGAAATATTTTAAGGTCAGGATGGCAGGCAAGGTAAATTAGTGAAAAGCTCTCAGATAAATTAGAAGCCAATTATCTTCCTTCCCTTCTTTGGTGTTAGAAAATGTTCAACATGCCAGTTAGTGTTTCTTCATTAACCTTTTTAAGTGTGTACATTTCAGAGTCAAAATAACTTTTGAAATACAAATAAATGTAAGGAAAAAAAGACCCAGCCCCATAAGAGAGCAGAGCAATCCGCCCAGCATAGCTCCGCTGCCCAGACAAGCTACCGTTTGTTCCCTAAATGCTGACAGTGGCAACAAGGTGAGTGCGAGGAAATTAAAGGGCTCTAATCCCATTCCACTTTATGACGAGCTCGAGAAATGACCTCTAGCCAGATCTGGCCCTTGTTCTATCCAGCAACTAGATTTTTCTTACAGAAAATAAATTAAAAAGGTGTGACCTTGCTGAAGGCTTGCGGAGAAAATGAGGTACATCTTGTCACAAGCAGAGGAGCCTATTTGTTCAATTTGAAAGGCTGCCGCTTTGCTCCGATTAGAAGTTAAGATAAAGGCTGAGGATGAAAAGAGGAGAAACATTTCCAAGCGAGGAAATTAAAGAGCTACATTGGAGACCCTTTCAGCACTACAGTGGGCTTTTTGTATGGGATTTATCAGGCCGCATCAGCCACACCTTGTCCCTGTGCTCGGAGCTCCCTCTCCTCCGAGCACACAAAGGCCGCCGTGTGAGAGGGTGAGAAGCTACCTCACTGATAGACATCAGCAGCACCCCCTCCCCACCAAGGCAGGTTGCAGCCGTGGAAAGTGACCCACCCAAATTTTATTCACCACGCAAAATGTCTCAAAGTCATTTCATCGGGCGTGCTGAAGGGACCCAGTACAGAAGCTTCGGCTTTCCCTGCCAATACATGTATTGCCTCTTGGAGAATTTCTCCAACATTAGCTCAAATAAATGGGTATTGAAATGTCTTTGTGTCCATCAAAGTTTCAAGCCAACAAAAATTCCCCTGAAAACTCCCCAAGGCAAGGAAACCTTACAACTCATTTTTTTTCTTTTTTTAAAATTATCTTTTTTCTTTCTTTCTTTTTTTAAAAATACATAGATCACACACAATGTTACATTAAAAAATATAAGAGGTTCCCACATACCCCCCCTCCCCACACACCCCACTTCTCCCACATCAACAACTTCTTTCATTAGTGTGGTACATTCATCGCATTTGATGAGTACATTTTGGAGCACTGCTACAAAGCATGGATTATAGTTTACATTGTAGTTTACACTCTCTCCTAGTCCATTCAGTGGGTTATGGCAGGATATGTAATGTCCTGCATCTGTCCCTGCAATATCATTTAGGACAACTCCAAGTCCTGAAAATGCCCCATATCACACCTCCTCTTTCCTCTCCCTGCCTTCAGCAGCTCCCGTTGCCATTGTCTCCACATCAATGATGTAATTTCTTCCATTGCTAGAGTCACAGTAAGCCTATTAAGTAGAATACCAGTAATTCCACTCTAATCCATATTTTATTCATCCATCCAGAGAACCCTGGGATGGCAATGCCCACTCCACCTCTAAATTGAGAGAGGTCTTAGATCCCACGTGGCTGATGGATGGGATTCTCCTACTTGTAGTTGTAGACTCTCTCAGTTCCTTGGTATGGTGGTTGACCAGCCTCACTTCCTTGTTAGCTGACCTCGGTAAGTCCAATGAACTGGAAAGTAGGTGTTGCAACTCTGCTGAGGCTCAGGGCCCAGCAGGCACATGGACAGTCCAGAGATTCAAGTCTCCTGGTCATACACCAACCCCAGCACCAACCGTGAGTTCAGTAAAAGTGACAGAAGAGGCAAGTGTAGAGAAGTCACATCTGAGTCCAACTCCATCACACTTAGGAGTACAAACTCCAAAATAGGGCCCACTGGCAAGGCACTGAACTCCAGAGCCATCTGCCATGACCATAGGACCTGGGTGTCTCCGTAGCCCTCAGGAACACCACCACCTGGAGTTGTATCTACTTTGACTATCTCTGAGATCCTGCAGAGATGTGCATATCCTTCTTACAACTCTTGCCTTCATTTTACAGACAGGTTTTTCACTCCAGAAAATCTTTCAACTTTTAAAGTAATATTGCACATGGGACAGGAGCCAAGGAAAAAATGGTGGACTTTTCCATTGCTCTAAAGTTACATTGAACATTCTTTTTCCTGGTTCTCTTTACACAACAGGTTCCAAAGATAGCTGGAGAGGCCAGAATGCTTGGCCGAGAATTCAGTGTCCTTGATAATATGAGACCAAATTAATTTCCAGTTTTATCACTCTTTGTTTCCTCCCACATTTCAGTCCCTAGCATATATTCCACTTCTCTACCCCTGGACCTTTGCTCAAGCTATTCACACTACTGGAATTCCCTTCCTCAACATTTCTTTCTTTCCCACTCCTAGCTACCTACACTGTCAATGTGCCTTTGTTTTATTTTCTAAATTATCTCCCAGTATTCAAGGAGTCTACCTGTTTGAGGAGAATGCCTGCCCTCATGAGTGCTGGTGTAGAAAAGTACTCATCCCACGGTGAAAGCTGAAAGGGCCAGACTCCCTCTCCCAGTTCTGGCAGTGTACCTGCAAACATGTGATCCAGATCACCCAAGCAAAGCTCCCTTCTGGACCTGGATTCTTGCAGGAGTGACCTGCAGATGCAGATCAGCCGAGGACCTCTTCGTGGAAACCACATTAAGAGTCTGATAGCAGCAATGAGATCCAGCAGCAATGGATCTGGTGCTGTCCCAACCAGGCTGTTCACTGGGGTGGACTTGGCTGTGTTCCTTACTGCTGGGGTGCCCGTGGTTCTGTCACAGTATCTTTTTTGTTTTTTAAGTTTTTCTCCCCTTCTCCCACCCCTGCCCACGTTGTCTGCTCTCTGTGTCCATTTGCTGTGTGTTCTTCTGTGTCCACTTGCATTCTTGTCAGCGGCACCGGGAATCTGTGTCTCTTTTTTGTTGTGTCATCTTGCTGCATCAGCTCTCCGTGTGTGTGCAGCAACACTCCTGGGCAGGCTGCGCTTTTTTTCACTCAGGGTGGCTCTCCTTACGGGGCGCACTCCTTGTGTGTGGGGCACACCTACGCAGGGGGCATCCCTGCGTGGCACGGCACTCCTTGCGTGCATCAGCACTGTGCATGGGCCAGCTCATCACACAGGTCAGGAGGCCCTGGGTTTGAATCCTGGGCCTCCCATGTGGTAGGCAAATGCTCTTTCAGTTGAGCCAAATCTACTTCCTGCAGTCACAGTTTTTAATCTTGTTTCTCGAGCTGTCCATGGATTATATTATTTCCAATAAATTCCTTTTCTGCTTCAGTTAGCCACTGCTCATTTCTGTTACTTGCAACCAACATCACTGGCAGATATGCCCTCTTACAAGGCACAGCTGGGCTATCACCATCGCCAAAGGTCATTTTAGGATTATCCATTTAGAATGCATCTCCCCCTGCCCTCAGCTTACCAAAAACGTTGTCCTTTCAATTGACAACTATTTATTGGACACCAACCACGTTCTAGACCATGTATGTGGTGCCAGGGATCAGAAGAGAGGCAAAGACAGACGTGCTTTTTATCTGGGGGTGAATAGAGATATTGATATAGGCAATCTCTCTATTCAGTGATTAGAATTATAACTGAAGGGGAGTGTTAGATGCAATGGAAACTCTAATAGCACAGGAGACACAGACAGCTGGTGGTGGCAGGTGGTCGGGAGGAGTGGTCAGCGAGGGCCGTTATGGGGAAGAGATTTTTGAGTTGCCATGTTAACCCTGAGTTTTCTGATTTATTAAGAAATACTTAGCTTTGTTCATCCTAGTTTTAGTACAAAGTGTGTAAACACTGAATTACTTGAGAATTGTGAGACTGTGTGCACACGAAAGGACATACAAGTGGCGAAAATGGGCTCCTGCAGTAAGGCCACGTATCATGTCATGGCCGTGTATCGTGGTCCTGCCTCTGCCATTTATCTGGGCAAGTAATTTCACCTCTCTGGGCCCTGTTTACCTATCTGAAATATACCTGGAAGAATGCAGGTATGGATTGGGAGGAGAGTGATGCCTCATCTGAGGGCTTAATCAAGTGGTTGTTGCAAAGTGGCCCAGTCTTTGTGGCCCTAAGAGAGTTCTATGGCTCGGTAGTCTCCTATTCCTTGGCATAAAAATAATGGAGAACTTGGAAGGGGAGTTGACTCCTGAGCAGGAGCAGAGAAAGTCACCAGCCATGCAACCAAGACTGTTGAACACAGAAAACTCTGCTGTCCAAGTTCAAGGTGACTGTTCTTCTGTCTCTTTTCTCAAACTTCAGCAATGTCTGCTATCCACATGAAGGGCTTCTATGAGTGGTCTTTAATGTGGGAATCAAGGAGGAGTGTGAGTTTCCTGGCTGAGCTGAAGCATCTGGGGAAGGGCCAACATGGAAGTACAGTGAGGGAAACCCTAGAATGGAAATATCGAAACATAAACAGTCCTGGGGGCTGTTGAAAACCATCAACCATTCCCTTCCCTCCAGAATCCCTGGAAAGATTTGGACAGTTGGGGGCTCCCCTGGTACTTGAAATGGGATCATGCCAATTTCCTTTGATTCTCAAGGACCGGATACATCAGCCAACGTCTGAGCTGGAAAAAAGCCATCCCACTGCTGGTGGGATCCTTATAGCCTTCTCCAGCATTGATGTTACAATCAGCTATTCATTCAAGCTTCTTCACAAGCATTTTAACAATAATTGGTTAATGCTTTTTTTAAAAAGTCATTAACCATTGTAGGTTTACAGAAAAATCATGCCAAAAGTACAAAGTTCCTAAATAATCCCCTCTTCACACACAGTTTTTCCTATTATTAACACTTTGCATTAATGTGGTATCTTTGCTAAACTGACAAAACTTTATTATTATAAATATAATAACTGGAACCCACAGTTGACATTAGAGTTCATTCTTTGTGTTATACAGTTCTGTTTTTCTTTCTGCTAACTTATTTACAACCCCAAATTTCCCATTTTATCCACTTTCAAATACAGTTTACTTGTGTTAATGACATTCACAGAGTTGTGCCTCCACCACCATCATCCACTGCCAAAACTCTTCTATCACCCCAGACAGAACTCACACCAATTAAACATGAACTTCCAACCCCCATTCCCACGCAGCACCCGGTAATCTGTAATCTAGATTCTGACTTTATGAATTTGCACATTCTACTTATTTCATGTAAGTGAATTATACAATATTTGTCCTTTTGTGTCTGGCTTATTTCACTCAACATGATGTCTTCAGGGTTTATCCATGTTGTAACAAGTTCATCCTTCCTTTATATGGTCAAATACGATTCCATTGTATGTTTATACCACATTTTGCTTAGTCATTCATCTGTTGATAGAACTTGGGTTGCTTGCCACCTTTTGGCAATTGTGAAGAATGTTGCTATGGATATCAGGATGCAAATATCTGATTTCAATTCTTGGGGTATATACCTAGAAATGAGATTGCTGAGTTGTATGCTAATTTTGTGTTTAATTTTCTAAGGAATCACATAACTTTTTGCCATAGCAACTGTACCATTTTACATTCCCGCTAATGATGTACAAGTCTTCCTATTTCTCCACATCCTCTCCAACACTTTTTTTGAAGTAGCTATTATGGTAGGTGTGAAATGACATCTCATTGTGGTTTTGATTACCACTTCCCAAAGGTTAATGATGTTGAGCATCTTTTCATGTGCTTATTTGGGTTTTTGTATACCTTCTTTGGGAATATACCTATTCAAATTTTTGCCCATTTTTAAATTAAGTTGTTTGTCCTTTTGCTGCTGAGTTATACGAGTTCTTTAGATATTCTGGATATTAAACCCTCATTACATATATGGCATCCAAAGCTTTTGGTTTTGAGACCATCATTTAAGAAAAGAACTGAGCTCTTAACATGTTTTCCCTAAAATACTCTCTACCTAAATCCACTGCTCAATATGGTTTGTCCAGGACAACAATTTGCTATTGAATAAATCCCAAAGCCTCAATATCAGCAAAGTTTTTCCTGGGCTTGACTTTACCATGTTTGTCTTATTTAGCATTCTGAACACAGTTCAACCCAGTACACCAAGCACTGTGGGAATTAGGAGCTTTGTGAAGATCTGTAGAGGTGGGGGACATGCCGGGCAGTCACGTAGTCACCAGCTGCATGGCTCCTCTCCCCCCGCCATCCTCTTCCACCCCTCTCACTCAGTCAGAAGAGCCTCTCTGCTGCCCGTAGGGGCCCTGCAGAGTCAACTTCTACCCCAAGCACTTCAAGTATTTTCACTACCAGGAAAGCCTTCCCACCCTCAGCTGGCATCTGGTAAATAACAATTTCTTCATTTCTTATCTGTGAACCATCTGATTATGACAGCCTACGGTGAGGAGTGTGGGGGTGGGACATGTGTGTCATTAGAAGGCCTGATGAATCTCTGGATAAATTCGTTGATTGGGTTTTGCCCTTCCCTCCTAGATCCCACCCCAACAAGTGAGTTTTTGCTTTTTGCTTTGAGTTGAGCCTCTTATGTTTTTAGACCCCTGCCTCTCATTACCACCCAAAATATGTGCTTCAGAATGTGTCTCCACCTTGTCTGCACAGTCACACCTCACCTACAGTCCACTTCGCCTGCGAGGGTCCCAACTTGAAGGTGAAAATGGGGTTGACCGAGACCTGCTCAAAGCTGATGCCCATTCAATATGTGCTTGTCTTTTAAAGACCTCCCTTAGCTTATAAAGCTGTTGACCAAATTCTTTCCTCTTGGGTAATGGAGTCTACACCTTAACACTTCATCAGCCACACTCACATGGAGAATGTCTCAATTGAGGGAGTGGCGGGGTAGGGGGGTTTCCTTGCTCTGCTCTAAAGTTTGATTCAAAAGCAGCTGAGTTCTGAGTTCTCTATCTTTAGAACCCCTCATTGAAAGAATGTTGTAGATGACCAAAAGCTGGTAGAGGGAAAGATGAAGCTAAAATAGAACAAAGCAAGGGAGAAGAGGAGAAAAGGAAAAAGTGAGGAAGGAAAAGGCAGGAAGCTTTCTCTTTTTGAAGACCTATAATAAACCGGTAGAAGTCCCTAAATGATGGACTTGACTGCCTTTTTCCATTTGGGTTTTAATTAAATGATTTTCCAGTTCTTTAACTTCAGTTTGCTATCAAAGAGCCTTGGCAACATTTTTTGGTCATTCTTCTTTCTTTAACTTTTTATTCCAACGCAATTTTGTAAATTCTAATTGCAAATTCAAGTTCAAGTTCCTGACACACTCTTTTATAATTATCAGCAAATAAATGCTATTGATTCCCTAAAGCCCAAACATGTGTCATAATAATTCTTGCAGCTAAAATACTTTCATTTTTCTTGGACTCTAAGCAAAACAGACCATAAGCAAAGTGTTTGATAAAATGACAGGTGGAATTCCACCCAATTAAGACATAAATATTTTTCCAGAGGCTAAACTCACTGCAAAATAATGATCTTCACTCAACACATCTTTACATGTCTTTGGCAAAACACCTGTCTAAAACTGTTAACACTAAATATTTTGGGAGCTCTTTACTTCAAAGACAACTCTGAAAATGTCAAGCATTGTTAAAATGTTGAAGTAATTTTGGTTAAATGCTTCTGTGACAACCATCGAACTTGATTTGTTTTAGCTGAATACATTCTCATTATTGCTTGGAATCTGTGAGTTGGTCATTTGCCAAAAGATGAGAATTGGGCTGAAGTCACAAAAATTACGTGCATCAAAGAAAAAAAAAAAGGAAGAATTTTAAAAATATAATTTATCTAATAGGTTGGAAACTTCAAAAGAACTTTCTTACCTATTGATAATATTTGCGGTAAAACTGCAAAGCATATAAGTAGAACTCGTTCTGATATTTGGCCAAATGCATACATATGTGGTCACACCTACAGTTCCTCAAAATCTCCATTTTAAAGTATTATAAAGCAGCTTAACAAAAACTCCAAGGTCAACAGGACTTGTCCCCCGCCCCGGCCACACCACCACCACCACTTTTCATTTTGTAACTCTGTTAGTTTCCCTTGTTGGTGAATTCCACAGCAGACCCTCTCCACATGGAAGCAAGATGACCCCTTTCTCTAGCAGTTCCAGGCTTGTATCTTTATTGTTGCCAGAAACAAAAAGAGTATCTCTTCCTCAATTTTTCCAACAAAGCCCCAGGTTGGTGCTCACAGGATTAGCTTTGTTGTGTGTCCACCACTGAACCAAATACTGTGTCCAGAGAGTTAGGACGTGCTGATTGGCCAGGCCTGGGTGATGTCACATGCCTACCCCTAGAGGTATGAATTGTGGGTCCCTTTCTGAGCACAAGCTTTATAAGTAGGAGAAAAAAGTGGTTCCCCAGAATAAAATCTGGTATCTACTATAAGACGTGGAGAGAGTGGACGCTATTCAGGTCAACAGATGCTCACAAAACCTCTATCTCCATCCCTGCTGGCGAGGACCAGACTACAGGGGACTAAAGAGGTTGTCCAAGTGGGTAGAAAGGAGCTAGAATAATCAGGAAGCTGGAGAGGGTCAGGACAGTGGTGCTCAAAGTTCAGTTACAACAGAATCACCTGGGGAGCTTTGTTAAAAATGCAGATTCCTTCTCTCCACTCTTAGAAATTCAAATTCAGCAGTTCTGGGGCACAGCCCAGGAATCTGCCTTTTTAACTCCCCTAAATGATTATGATGCCTGTGAACTGTATTTCAAGAAACATGGGTTTAAAACCCTAGGAAGATTTTCCATTTTAAATGAGGTCCACTAAATTTTTCCCAAGTTGTAGCCAGAGGGAGTCTTTAAAACAAAATTAATCTTGTTGATTGTACTCTGCGAATGGCTCTTGCTCAGTAATTGCATCTCTCACTACCTTTGGGAGATGAGAATCTTCATCGAGGCAAACCAGTCTGAGGTCTGGTTTGTTGACCAGTAATATGAAGACATATGGGACTCAACAAAATAGCTTTGAATGCCAGCTCCAAAACACTCTAGCTTGTTACCAAATACCTAAGACTGATAGTAGGATTATAGTCTTTTTTTAAAAAGACTTATTTTATTTATTTATCCCCACCCCCCTTGCCACATGCTTGCTGTCTGCTCTCTCTGTCCATTCGTTGCATGTTCTTCTGTGTCTGCTTGTCTCCCTTTGTTGCATCATCTTGCTGCGCCAGCTCTCCATGGGCACAGGCCAGCTAGCCTTCACAAGGAGGCTGCAGGACTCGAACCCAGGGCCTCCCATATGGTAGACAGGAGCCCAATCAGTTGAGCCACATCCGCTTCCCAGGATTATAGTCTTTTAATGAAATAAATGGGAAGTGAAGAGAAGAAAACATGTTGCCACTTAGTCACAATTAGGAAAATAATTACATTTTTTAAACAAATTGATTTTATTGATACATATTAATAAAGTATAAATCTATCCAAAGTGTATAATGAATGGTAGTAGATATAATCACATAGTTGTGCATTCATCACTCCAATAATTTTTGTACCATTTTCATTATTCCAGTAATAAAAAAAAAAAAAACAGTCATCTGATTGCTCTTTCCTATTTTCTTCACTTCTGTTTTCCTGTTTTCTCTACTCTTCTTTTCTTGTCTAAATACATCATTGGTAGATATCCAAGCACAGAACAACGGGAGACGAAAACCTGCTTTAAGTCTTTCCTACAAGGATGATGGGGCAGGAATTCCAGGGAAAGCCGACCCATTGGGTCCCTTAAGAGTGCCTGCTCATGAAACTGGAAACCTCCCAAGTGCTATCACTTTAAGCACACAGACCTAAGAGGATTAAGGTGAGTGTCCCACCTAAAAGCTTGAAAAAACAAAGATTAATCTTTAGCAGCACAAAGAAACATACATTTATATAGGTTTGGAGAGAGAGGAAATGTGTTAAGACTTTTGGAGGGAGGGTGAGGAGAAGGAGGGGTACTATGGATAGAAAAGACAAATCATCCCTAAGCAATGGGGGAGAACATTCCTGAAAGATTATCCATTCTTTACAAAGAAATAGATTAAATTGAGATTTAAATTGTGCATACATTTTTTTTTGCATTGAAAATCTAGTCCTCTCTGAAGAGCCATCTTCATGAAAGAAACATTGTCTCTTTCACTCTTTTTTTTTTCTTTTAGGCAAAAATGAATAGCTACATCCCATTCCCTCAAAGGGAAACAGACTGCACAAAATATAATAAAACAAAAAATAAACTTCAATTTTGCACAAGAGCAAATTTCCACCAAAGGTTTCTTTTTGGGGGATTACCTAAGAAGTTAAACCTGTGGATTGGTCTTCAACATGCAAAAGGCATCATTTTAGACACACCATCCATTTCATTTCTCATTCCATCCAAAAAGCCGCAAGTGAGGACAGCACCAACTCACAAGCAGGAACAGTGGCAAATGGAATCCAAACTCCCCCTCTCCTGTGGCTAGGTGAGGCTACTCACAGAAACACCAGATTCCCCAAGACTTCAGTTGAATGTGCCTTGCATCAGTTCCTTTATCAAGTCACAGAGGTCATCTGGGGTGGATCTGCCCCCTTGGTACTGTCTGTGACAGCAGAAAATTCCCATTGTCAATTTTAAGACTCTCAGTGCAGTAGAAATCTTCCAAAACCACTGTAGCATTTCATTGTGTCCCCTGACTTCTGCCTATCCCCAAACGGACAAGGATTTGCTCCTGTCAACTGTTCCTATGAGGTCATTCCACCAGCACTGGCCGGGTCCCAGCCTTAATTCCTCTATTCCCTGATGTTCATATTAAAGTGTCCCTCTTACAGCCAATGTGCACCTTTGATGTGAGGACCTTCCCCTTCCACGTTCAAGAAGTTGTTATGAAATTAAGGGCACACCTTACAGCTCACTGTATCTTTAATTCGAGGCAATATGCCAGCTGTCCACTGCCAGTCCCCACATTCAGAGCATAAGTACAGAGGCCAAAGCTCTCAGAGCACTTTTGCAACAGCTTCCTGAACGGCAGGACTTGAACTGAAAGATTTGTTCTACTCATTTGGCCAAATATATATTTATATAGTCTGCCAAGAATGTCAAGCCATTAAACTAAAAAAACAACCCTCTCCTTCCTAATTGTTTTGAGAATGGGCACTTATCTTTCTGCCCAAAGGTCAATCAAGCCCATCCTGACTTGTCCCTGGAAACTAGGGAAGAGGAGGTATTGGATGCAGACAAGGCCCCTGGAACGGTGACTCAGTGGTGAATCAGGACCTGGCTCTGAGCTCGCCAAGACTCTTCTGAGCAGTTGAGGAGATGCCTATCAGCACTGTTGGCAGGCTGTTTGGACACCCACGGAATCCTCTGACAAAAGCTGCACGTTACAATAATGAACAAAGATCCTTATTCACCAGAGTAGCTAAACCAGATGAGACGTCAAGCTTCACAGGTGTTCCATGTCTTAGGTTGGGTTTCCCCAGAAATAGCCCCTGAGATGAGGATTTGAGTGCAAGCCATTTATTTTGGAAGTTATCCCAGGAAGCACCTGTGGAGGAGTGGGGAGATGAGTCAGGGCAGGGGAGGAAGACCATAAAGAGGCATTATCGAGAGGGTTACTGCAGGGGGCCACTCGGGCTCCATCCCCTTGGGGAATCCTAGGACAGAGTGTAGAATGCGCCCTACAGTTTCCATGAGCAATGAGGAAGCTGGGGGGTTCCCCCTTGGGGAAATGATGTAGCTCGAGCGGTTGAGCACCTGCTCCCATGTATGGGGTCCCAGGTTTGATCCGCGGTACATCCTAAAAACAAAACAGGAACAAATTAACAAAAAATGAAAACAAAACAAAAACCAACAACTCTCATTGGGGAATGGGCATAGCTCAGTGGTTGAGCACCTGCTTCCCATATAAAAGATCCTGGGTTCAATCCCCGCTACCCCCTGAAAAAAAAAAAAGTCAACTCCCATCCATCATTGGTTAAGGGCTGGTATTAAAGAGTATTAACTTTTCCAGCATTTTGAGCCTGCCTCAGGCATGGACCATGTCCACTCAGGCAGCTGGAAAATATTCTCAGGCAGAGAGCAGCTGGTGTTTACAGTAAGAAATCAGAACGCTGGGGATGGGGAGTACAGAGAGAGATGGGCAGGACATCAACAGGGTCTGCCACACTCAGATTCTTATTTGCAAAAGAGGTTCACAAGCAAGGAGTTTTCTTTGTTGGCATCATCATCATGTAAAGGACAAAATTAGGATTGTGCTGGGACATTGCTAATATCCTCCAGTTGCTTGCTGAAGGGTAGCTGGAATGGGTAGCAGCCCAACTGGAATGGGTAGTTGGAAATTCCTTCATGATCTGCTTCAAAATAGTAGAAAACAGGTTAGTGATTTTGGAATAAGTGATGTCCTTTGACCAGTGCATTCCTTCATTTCTTCAATTGTATCCCCCATTCAACCATTTCCAGTCTTCAACAAGGCTCCCCCAATTACGTATTTGGCAGTAGGACAATCAGTTTCAGGGTATGCTTTGAAACAAGGCAGCCTTTGCATGAGTCCAATGCAAGTTTATGTAAAGCTCCAGCTTTTTAAAAACGAATCTCTTTTTGCATGACATCGTTTTGCCTAGAGGATTTTCAGGATGGACAGATGGAAGGAAGATGCTCCTTGAGCTCTGTCAACATTATGCTTTGATTGACCAGAACCTCCCTTTAAAAGAAGTGCTGCTTTTACTTATTTCCTGTCACATCCGGTGCTGAAAGCAAAATGGTTTCATCGTGCTTTATTTTCTTTAACATTTTCCAATTTAAGCTTGGCCTGATGTAAACAAAGGCAGATGAATATATATCAAATTGTTCAAAAATGGTTTCGTGATGCCTGTGGATGGGGAGCGTAATCTCAGCCATGATGGTGAGCCCATCTTACAGTGCTCATTGGAAGGGTTATTTAGCACACATTCCCTCCCCTCCCTCCTGCACTGTGGGAGGAGCACACTCTCCCCGCTGCCCCCTACTGATGTTGGGCTTGGCTGGGTGACTTGCCTTGGTGAATGGAAGCTTAGAGGGTGTGACACTAGCAGGAGACTAATGTGCCCTTGTGCATTTTGACTTGGCTCTTGTGCTTTTGCCATTCACCATGAGAAGATCGTTTTGTGGGTAGCCATTCACCCAAGTATACCTGAATCCAACTGACAGCTTGGATCCTGGAGGTATGCAGCAGGAACCCAGCTTCACCCAACCAAATTATAGCCAACTCACAGACCTACGGGTGAGAAGTAGATGTTTCTTGTTTTAATATACCAAGAATTTGAGAGTGGCTTATTAAGAAGCAGTATTGCAACAACAGATAACTAACAGATTACTTTATTGTGTAGACTATTATTCTTTGCCACCCCATACTGGCTTAGAGTGGAAAACTATCTTATTTCAATTTTACTTGAAACTTTTTTTCCTAAAGGCCAATTTTTCAAAACTAACAAGATGGACATTGAAGAAAATATATTCTTTTTTGGTGTATTTTAATTCTCACTTCACCCACAAAGTATAGGACCTGTGAGAACTGGCCTGTCATATTACTCCTGTTCATTTTTGTGGTTGGCACCAATTAATAGTCCATTGCAATGTCATTCTCCCAGCCGATGCCTTTTGATGTGAACTTTTTCATCAAGTTCCATCTCATTGCAGTTATAACCTTATAACTTCTCACTCTGCCACAGTTTAATTTGTAATAAAAATTATGAACTAATGAAGCAACACAAAGCTTATTTTAATAAGTTTGCTTATTTGTTTTCAAAATTATACCAATTTGACATTTTGCCAAATTTACAGTTTTGGCTCTTTTTTAATGAAAGCTACATCTTCACTATAGCGATTTGAAATGAGACGCCTCGTGGACTTGTTGCATACAATTAAACTGCAACAAAAGGAAAGCCGAAGCCATTTCACTTTTCATAAAATCATAATTATTCTTTAACTATTGGAATACGACATCCCCAAGGAGCTAATTACCAAAAAGCTCTCATCACACGTAGGAAACACACAAACAAATCCTTCAAGCACAAAGTAAATGTTCAACATAAAGAGCTGCATCCAGGAAATCATACCAATCAGTTGGTCCAGCTAATTGCTAATCTAATTTTTGGAGTAGTTGCATTAGATAATTATGATGCCTATTCATAACATGAGAAGCGCAGCCTTTGACTGACTTTAATAAAGATCTAGCTGCAAAACAAATGTACTAAGAACATGTTACAAAATTTGCATTGCAGCAGAACCTGGGAGAAATGTGGTAGACATTTTTTAATAGGAAACATTTCATTTATTGCTGGGTGTACATATATATACACACACAAATGCCACATTAAAAATCAAAATGAGCTATTATATTGGTATGATTTCATGTGAGCCATGCAGTACTGTGGAATGCCTAATTCAAGTTTTTAAATGAATCACCTGAGTTTTGCATTAGATAAATATCACATATTAATAACTATGCAATGAATCATATTCTAAAGGAATCAATGTCAAAGTCATATATATACTATGGTGACTTCCCTGCTCATTCTTAAATATGTTTCTAGTTCAGCATATTCAGAGCCTTCTTAATTTTCAAGTGGCTATAAAATTAGTAAACACTATCATATACTGTTGGCGGGAATACTTATTGGCACAACTTTTTCAGAGAGCACCTGTCAATCACTACCAAATTTAAAAATGTATCTGCCCTTTGACCTAGCCATTTACCATCCAGGATTTGTATCTTACAGATAGAGACTTGTGCTGGTGCTCAAACATAATGTGTAAGGATGCTCACTGCAGCATTGAGTGAAAACAAATGGAAATAATGAATAAATAATCTAATCACCAATTAATGATAAATCTACACAAAGGGACCTTGGGTAGCTACTAAAGGCAGAGAAAAAGAGAAAATAATGATATGAACTGTTTTACAGAGATGTCCAAGACAGAGTAAATAAAAAAAAGCAAGTTCAAAAACAATATATATGGTGTGCTCCCATTTTTGTAACATAAAAAGGAGTGCATGGTATATGTATTTATACCCCAAATATATGTATATATAATTTTTTCCATCTATATGTGTGTGTGTGTGTATATATATGTATGCACATGAGTGTATATGCATGAGTGTGGGAGTATAGATTAGATAGATAGATAGATGGATAGCGAGCGAGCTAGGAAAACTTTCTGGGAAACACAAGAAACTGTTAGCAGTTCTTTCTTCAGGGGAAAGAAGCCATAGACAACATGTGAATGAATGAACATGGCTGTGTTCCAATATAATTTTGATGAAAAAAGGCAGGCAGCCTGAGGCTATAGTTTGCTGAGGCCTGCTCTAATGATCTAACCCAATATCCATGGCCTTATATATCATCTACATGCTAATGACTACCAAGTTTACATCTCCAGGCCCAGTCTAGCCCGGACTGCCATGCTTGCATTGTACCTGCCAATTCCCATTTTCCCTTGGCTGTTGGGGCAGAGATGACTAGCCGCCCACGATTCCTGTGCCCTCTTCCATAGTGTAGCTGCCTTTAGGAAGCAGCTGCCTGGCCAAGGGCTACCTCTCCCACCCACCCTTGTATCTAGGTGGAGCCATGTTACAAATTCGTTCGCGATGTGCTCTCCCTGCTTTCTGCCGGCAGTGGAATGCAGAGGCTTTCCAGGACCTAAAGGAGGGTACAGCCACAAGAAGAAGAAAGAGGCCTGGGTCCTTGCATCTCCATGTGGAAGCCCTATCATAACCCTTGCATTGGGCTATTACCAGAGTGAGAAATGAGCTTGTTTTAAGCTGTAAAAATATGGAACTATATGTTACAGTAGCTAATATGTACATCTATACATATATCTAACATATAATATGTATATGTATATAATATGTATAATATGTATAACTAATACTTATATCTAACAACCATCTAAAATTCAACATGTCCTGAGCTGAAACTCTTAATTTCCCCCCTCCGTGCTCCTTTTCGGTGTCCCATTTCAGAAAATCATTCTAACCAAAAACCTTGGTATCATCCTTGACTCCTCTCTGTCTCTCACATCAGAGAGCCAACCCTTCAGAAAATATTAAGACCTTAAAAATATATCCCAAATATGACAATTTCACAAAGGCTCCGTGGAGGACACCCCAATCAAATCACCATCATTGCTTGGCAATGGCTATTGCAATGGGTCCCCTAACCAGTCTCCCCACTATTACTCCACGCTGGCCCCTCCCTGAATATTCTCTACATTGACACCTCCGTGATCTTTTTAATACCTAGTCTGACCATATTATCACTCCCCTGGATAAAATCCCTGCAATGGTTTCCCATTGTGTGTGAAAAGAAAGCCAACCCTTGAGATCCTAGGCTCACTGATCTGCCCTTGACAATCTCTCCAAATTCACCTCCTTTTAGCTCCCTCTCTAAATTCTGACTCTACTGAACCACACTGGACTCCTTAACTCTTGCTATTGAGCCCTCGTGGACTTTTCTGTGCTATCCCCTTGCTCTGAAACACTCATCCCCAAATGTGCATGCAGTTTACACTTTCATTTATTCTTAACTCATGCCCATTCCTCAGAGGTCCTCCACGACCTCATACCTAAATAGCAGCCCTCGTCAATGTCTAGCCTCTTGCTCCACTTTCATTTGCTTCACAGCATTACCTACTTGATGTTATACCATAGGTCTGTTTTTTTATTGATATTAAAATGAAAGTTCCACAATGGCAGGGACTTTATCCTGAGAAAAACTGTATACCCAGTACCTAAACAGGCCTAGCACATAAAAAACATACGATAGGAGCAGGTGTGGCTCAGTGGCTGTGCGCATACTTCACATGCACAAGGTCCTGGGTTCAATCGCTGGTACCACCTGAAAAAAAAAAAAAATATATATATATATAGATGTGTATATTCAATAAATGTTTGTTATATGTGGATTTCCTTTCCTTATTTTTTCCAGAGCTCTTACGTATGGAGGTCATCTTCCTGATACATTCCCAAGGGAAAGACAACTTGGCTTTAAGTGCACTGTTCTTTGCAGAGTTTCCCCACAAATTCTATAGATATGTTCTTTTGTCTTTGGCACTTAGGTTTGCCCAGAGGAAATCAGAAGCTACCTGATTTTCATTCTACTTTAGATAACCTGCTTCATTCTGTTTGGATGGTTATAACTTTTTGAGATAAAAAAATTAAAAATTTTGCCAATTAGCAAATAGGCCAGTCCCTCATTAATTGATAAGACTGCTGTGCAGAGCTACAAACTCAGATCCTCTTCAGCTCAGGAACTCTCCTTTGATGATTGCTTTTGTTTCAATTTTGCTAGTTCCTTCCTCAGTAGCGTATGTAGCTCTTAGGTAGGACCTTCATTTCTGCCTTCTGTTCTACCTCATTGCCTTCATCCCTTTCTCCTAATGGAGATACTCAAGGTTGTTCTTCACATCTCTCATTCCATTTCCCAGCACCAGTTTTGCCCTTTCCTACTCTGATGAAGATTTTATCTTTGTGTTTGTATTTTTAATTTGCTCACAATTCTTTGCTCTCTCACCATAATAGATTCTGTTGTAAATTTATATATCAGCCTTATGGCTTTCAGCTCCATCCTCAGAAAGATAGTGTTCTCTTGTAGCATTCTATGGTGAATGCTAAATAGCTTTCTATTTTTTCTCTGTTTCCTTCAGTCAATCATTTTCAGAGACCTACCCTTTCTCTGAGTAGAATGCTGTATAGTCGTTTTTCACATGTGCTATGCCTTTTCTCCACTCATTCTTCTATGAATAAAGATACCTAACATTTGTCATCAGACATGCTGTCTCAAAGCATAGCACTCATGCAGAAGAAGAACAGATGCCCAGGTTTCTAGGTGATATCAGGTTTGAATTTGGGAATAGATGATGATGGTGGGGAAGGGGTGAATGATGTGCCTAATTACAATATATTTTCTTCTGGCAATATAACACAGATGGGCTACTGATTATGTTTCTCAATCCAATTCCATCCACTTTGGATGAAGTAGCAAATCTTCCTAGATGCCTGATTGTAACTTATGAAGAGCCTAAATTTTGTTGTTTTCCAGCATACTCTCCACAACTATTTCTTCTGTAATTTCTCTTTACCCAAAATTTTTCCCAAGTGAATGTGGCCATTATTTCAGTGGCTGATGTGTATTTACTCTCTATGGTTGATAATGGGCCTTATCAAAAAATCTAATTATTGTTAATTATCAGACTATAAATATTACTGTAAATTAGAAGCCTTTGAAAATGGATACTGATTTCAATCAGTAGTCTTTTTCACCTCCTATTTTCAAAGGCCTAAAACTGTCCAAGAACTATATCCCTGGTAGTGGAATTTTGAGAACTGGAACAGAAGATGGCATTATCTTTATCAGAACTCTGTAAAGCTTTGGATAAAGTTATGTTACTGGCAAGTTAAAAATGGAAAGTTTTTTTTTACCCCCCCCAAGGTGGTTTTTTTTTTTGCTTGTTTGTTGTTTTGTTTTGTTTTTAGGAGACACTATGAACGGAACCCAGGACCTGTCATGTGAGAAGCAGGTGCTCAACTGCTTGAGTCACATCTGCTCTCAAAAATGGAAAGATTTTAAAGCAAGGATGGCAAATCCATTGCATTAACTCTGATCAAATAGCAGTCACTGCCTTGAGGGTGGGCAATGTTGAGAAAGTCTGTGGCCTTTTCCAGGCTTAGAGGGCAACATGTTGGAATCTATCAGCAATGTCTGCTAGGATGACAGCGGTGAGGAGAGGTGGCACCAGATCTGAGGATTTGCCATCCTGGACTAGAGAAAATAGTTTCAGACCTTTGCAGCTCTGGAAAGGAAAATGACAAGTCTATTTTCCAGGATTCTGTAGTTTAAGCTATCAACTTATAAAACAAATAAAAAATAGCAAACATTAATAAGATCTTCAAGCCTTTCTAAATGTCAGGAGCTAGAACCAAAGACAAATAATTCAATCCTTTGGGAGCTTTTTCTATTCATTCTTCTCTCCCAGGAAAAACCCAGCTTCACAATTTAGGAATTTCTAACAATCCCTTGTAAACACAAGAAAACAGTTACACATGCCAGGCAAAGAAGTCAAATGAGCTTGCATTGGACTTTGATG
This sequence comes from Dasypus novemcinctus, assembly GCF_030445035.2. Lineage (NCBI taxonomy): Eukaryota > Metazoa > Chordata > Mammalia > Cingulata > Dasypodidae > Dasypus > Dasypus novemcinctus. The sequence goes on along the minus strand of NC_080690.1, from coordinate 36,054,651 downwards.
CTGCATTCCAAGGCTGCATGGAAACATGTGCACGGAGGGTGAGAAGAACGTTAATCCTCCAACGACAGGTCTGAGTCCTGGAGAGAAGCACAAACGTAGGTCCACAGTGTATGTGGAAGGGAGGATGTCAGCATGTCAGAACACAGTCTCACCTGTACTGCCCTACTGCTTGGGCTTCTACCATCTCCCACGTGCCTTAGGAGCAGCCTATGCTTCTGGCTCAAGGACCAAAACAACCCTCTAAATTGCACAAGCATTGTTTTCTGCATGCCCAAAAGATTTGCCTTGATTACTTGTCACTATTCAAAGAGAGTGCCAGAGAAAACAGATTTCAGTCCTGGGTGGTTTCGGGCTTTATTCTTTCATTAATGTGGTAGATTAGATGATTCCCCCTTACCTCCTTGGAATGAGTACATTTCCCCTCTCCAATGGATTTGGCCATTCTACTTGCCATGGCCTCCAGGTGGGAGAGGAATACTTCCTTACCCTATTGATGCTGGGCTTGGTCATGTGACTTGCATCACCCAATGGAATGTTAGTGGGGATGATATAACCAGAGTTTAAAAATATGTCTGGTTGACCAGGCTTACCCTCTTGCACCTCTGCCATCACTTTGGAAAAACATGCCCAGACTAGCTTACTAATTCAAAGAGGATGAAAAGTCATGGGAAACAGACCTGGATGAAACCTGCTGTTTGGAGTCAAGTCCTGGTTGAGCCCAGAAGAGAGCAACAAAGTTCCACACCAGCCAACAATATGCAAGCAAGAATAAAAGACTGGTTTTTAAAGCCATTGAGTTTTGGAGTAGTTTGTTACCGAAAATAAGTGTGGCAATAGTTGACTGACGAAGTAGATATGGTATGGGGCCCTGGGCAAGTTACCCACTCTGTATCTCAGGTCTTTCATATTCTAAAATGACACAGTAAAGGAACCTCCTGGTATGATTTTTGTGAGGATTAACCAAGACTTCAAGTCTGGATCCATTTTGTTTGGGTCTATATGTATGGCATAGATTGGGGAGGGAGGAGGAAACCAAGTGTGAGAGTAATTTCTAAACCCAAGTCCTTGTTACACTAGCAAAGAGAGCCTAGGCCTGGGTCTCCTTGTTGAGTTATTTAGTCCTGCCACACACATCTCTAAGTCCCTAGTATGTGCAAGATCCTGGGCTATACTTGGGCACAGACTTGCATGGCCTCTAACCTTATAAGGGCAGGCCAGCTAAGTGGGCTGCAAGGCATGGGAGAGGTTGGGGTGAGGCACTGGGGCACCTAGAGGAGGTATCCAAGGAGGGGGGACAGTTCCAGGGCTGGGCTGCAAGAGGCCAGATGCTCTCCCTGAGGCTGTGGAGTTAGAGGGGTCGAGGGCCACTAAAGCTGTCAAGAAGCTGCTTGATTACCCCATGGAGATCAAATGCTGACACCAACTCAACCAGCCACAAACAGGGTTGGGATTGTTGCTTAGAGCTGAGGATTTAGAGTGAGAACAAATGAGGGTACCCAAGAAAGCAGCCAGACCCAGTCAGGTCTGGGCTAAGTATTGTAAACAACCTCAGGGCTGGGCACACATACTTAAAAGAAGCACAGTGCAGCCAGGAAGAGCTTAGACTTAGACTGGCTGCCAAACCACCTTGTGTTCAAACCATGGCTCTGCCATTTACTAGCTGTGTGACCTTAGGCAAGTGAATAGCATCTCTGAACCTTAGTTTCTTAAGGGATGATGGGAAAATGGGGATATTAATAGAACCTCCCTTATCAGGCATTTGTGATGATTTAAGGCATAAAATACATAAAGAACCTAGATCAGTATGTATTACAGAAGTGTTATTTGATGATGATGACAGGCTCACAACCCTATATCTGAGTCCCTTGGGCCAGATGTGCTTCATAATGCAGAATTATTCTGATCTTTGAAAAGAAACACTGTGCACATATCATTTATCATGTAAAGTCTCAACCAAGTTTGAGGCAGCATCTTGTAACCAAATATGTGAATATTTTTGCAGTGAAATGTATGGATGTTCATGTCTAATAAAAGCTATAAATAGCTTCATGTCAGTTCAGGTCAGGTTATATGTGTTTTTTTAAAAAAGAAATACAACCAAACAAGAAAGCAAACTAAACCCTGAAAGTTTCTGGAGCTCTGGGGATTTGGGCCGTATGTGTAACAGATAGTGGCCTTTGTTATTGGAAGTGATTGGAGGCTGAAGAAGCATTTCAAGTCAGGAGAAGGGGGCAAAGAAAGATCTCTGTCTGAACTGGTCTGAAAAGGCTGGGGGAGGGGGTGGACTTGGAGCGCAGACCCTCTGGGACTAGCAGGGCCTTGAAGGCAGGACTCAGGCAGCAATGTAGAGAACCAACAATGGGCAGGAAACAGAGCCCGGGATGGGTTGCTAAAAACTTGTTAAGAGTTAAGATGGGACTGGACTGTGAAGAGCCTTGAGCCCTGGGATAAGAATGGAGACTTTAAAACGAGAAACAAATATGTTTTAATATATGCATGTGAATATAAACATTAATAGTTCTAAATTTTAATGAACACTTATTTTCTCATGTTTCTTTTTCATGCTTAAATCATAACATATTCATAGTAAAATAAAATTAAAATGGCAAATTAAAAGGAAACACTAGAATTCCTCTCAAATATTTGTAAAATTCCATTGTGAAGAATGTAGGCTTGACATCGACTCCAAGTTCAAGTCTACTGAAATCTGAGGGCAGGTGACAGATTTCAGTAGACTTGAACTTGGAGTCCCAGGCAATTTCTTCATCTGGCACACAGCTCCTTTAGAGAAGGGTGGTCAGAAGGAGCTCTAGAATGCCCTACCTTTCTCCTTTGAGGTCTTGCTCCTCTATGACATACTTTGTCCACCACTGCAACAAATGCTAGCTGTGTCCACCCGTATCTCCTTGACACTCATTTCTAGGCACAGGAGGCTGCGCACTTGAGAACATTTCCAAATCTCTTTTTTTCTGGCTGTTGGTATACTGTGGACTTGCTGTGCACAGAGTAAGCTGGAAATATAAAGAGTTAGTACCCTCGGAAGCAGCCCTCCACTAATGATGGACAGCACCATGTGATAAATGCCCACGCCCCACCCTTCACTGAGGATAACACCAGGCCATGTCCTCGACTGTCTGCCCGAGGTCCCCAGAGGGAATGATCGCCAGGTGCCCTCAGCAGTAACCTTCAAAGCACCCTGAATTGGTTTCCTGACCATTTTCGTCTCACTCCTCACTCTCAATCTGTATTTCTTGGGATCATTTTCCAAATAAACTAGTTGCATTTGAATCGTTATCCCAGGATCTGCTCCGGGGGGACCCCAAACTGAATCACTACAGTCAGAAGGAACAGCTCCTTCCTTGCACTGACTCATCCATGTCTCGTGTGATAACCCACCAGGAGACAGAAAACCATGTGAGGACAGGAACTTTTTACTCATCTCGGAATCCCCGTTGTGCACTGCAAAAAGTAGGTATTAAATAATGTTCTGTGGATTGACTAGGGAAATTGGGTAAGTTCTAATTACCTGAAAGAAACTAAATATCACCAGCGAAAAGAGGCATCACTTCAGAGGTCAAAACCTTAACTTCTGGGTTTTAATCCTTGACCCTACCTCTTATTTCCTAGCTTGATGACCTTGAGCAAGTCGTTTAATTTCTCTAAGACTTACCTCTATATCTCTGAAATGGGATAATTAAACCTGCCCCACAGGACCCCTGTGAGAATTACATGAGGTCATGCGTGTGAAGCACCAACCTTATACCCTGGCTCTCAGCATTCGCTGTAGTTTTATACCCATCATTTTCCTAAATATCTCCCTTCCTCACCTGCTTGCCAGTCCATAACCGAATCCTTAAAGTCATGGTCTTGAGTTTTCCTTACCTACTTTATGAACTGGGTCCAAGGCATGTGCACATGATCTGCTTTCCATCTCTTAAACAGAAAACCTGTCTTTAAAAGAAGAACCTATGACAATTTCTCCATCTTCCATCACCAGCTCCCAATACACACAGACATACACACAAGCACATAGACATTCTTTTATTTTTCCTTCTGCAATCACCATGTGAGCACCAACTAAACACTCTGCACGTTTTACCAAGATAACATTTATGTCACCTAGAGTGAAAAGATTCCTAACTGTAGTCCATAAGAATTAGGTTTCCTCACTCTATCATCATCATCCATTTCCGGAGGTCTATGGCCCACACTATCCCAGGCTAGACCATTGACTAAAGAGGAAAAGCCAAGAAAAGATCATGCTTGAGGATCTTATGCATGGAGATCACACCCATGGAGCAGACACAGTCTAAATGGAGTTCCACGGTCAAGCCACATGCCGTGCCCGTGCAGTGTTTTTCTGTGAGTGTGTGTGTGCATATGCAGGTGCACGTTATGCAGGCATAAGTCCCACCTGCCTTGTTGTTCTTGTTCCCCTCTTGTAGGTGAATGAGGAAACAAAAGACAGCCTAGATAGAATAGAAAGAGTCGGGGTCCTGGTTTCTAGTCCTGAAGAGCAGGATAGAGCTGGAGGACAATGAGCACTTCAGTCCCTCAGTTTCCTTGTCTTAGGAAGAGGAGGTGAGAAATGATGCTTTCTAAGGATCCCTGTATAAAGATCTTGGATTTAGAGAGTTAAAGTTGAGGAAAATCTGAATGCAGAAAGAATGCTCCGTGCCGTTCCATGGGTTGTTTTTTTCTTTTAAAAACATCCAACAGGAAACCGATTTGTTAAAAGATGCCTGTGCTATAACGTCCATGTGCCTTCTATATGAACTGAGGTAAAGAGCAGGAATTTATTTGAAAGTCAATAGACTACAGTATTTATAGATCTACAGTATGTGCTAGTTTAAATTCAACATTTTGAATGGGGTAGAAATGAACACATTGGAATTTGACCAAGGATACATTCATATGTCAGTTTAATGCTCCAGCTGTTTAATCAAAATATGAATAAAAGGTCTAAAGCCCAACAAGCAAAAATATCATAGTTTGGGATTCAGCGCTTGCTTCCCCATTGTCAGCCAATTACTGTGTAATTTTTCCCTGTGACTGAATAACTAACTGTTAGCAAATAATGAAAAGGCAATTACAGTGATGCTTTGTTCCTATTACTCCCTTCATTTTACTCTGACTATAATTATTGTCAGAGCTGGAGGTTTACTGTACCATGGAAGCAGCACCAGGAAAGAAAATGGAATGGGCTGGTGCATGGAAAATTGCAAATGTCACAGCCACCTTCATCGGCACCGTTGGACTTCTGAGATTAAAAAAATCAGAGGAAAATGCTCTCCATGTGGGTTTTACACATTCTCAACCCCAAGCTGTTGTGGTGACTGGTGAAGTGGGGATGGGGGTGAGGGTGGGAGAGAGCAGGGAATCAGGCACAATGTTTGTTCTTTTTCATGTGTGTGATTCCCAAAGGGCTGTGCATTTTCACCACAGTCTGCCTGAAACTGACTCATGGAACTCTTCTTTAGCCTTTGCTTCTCATTAATGGTCTCCATGCTGTTTCATAATGGGGAGTGGCATATAAATGATGCATTTTATGGGGTTTGATCTTTCTTCAGAGAGGAAATACGCCACATATGGGCAGATGTCTGAAAAAGAAAATGACGATCGTGCCCTCTTTGTGCAGTTGCTGGGACCTATTCTTAGAATCTGGCTTGCACTGGCCAGATGTAAAGTGCCTTCCTTTTTCACTTTATTTTTATTAACCAGAAACTGCAAAATAAGACCAAAAATATAGAGATACTTGTCTGACATTTTTGCATCTTATTTATTTAAGAAACATTTCCTGAATACCTACCATGTGCAAGGTCCTAGACTAGGCTCTGTGGAATTAAAGATGAGTGATACATGGTCTCTGTCCATAAAAGGCTCAGACATGAGAAATTTTAATCCCCAAATAAACATCCCTCTGCATGTAAAGCAACTTAGCATAGCAGAACATGCATAAAACTGTTGGAAGATCTGCATTCTAATTCCAATTCTTCCACTTACTAGCTGGTTTATCTTGATGTATCAGTTAGCTGTTGCTGTGTAACAAACCATCCCTCAAGTCTGTGGCTTAATAAAACAACTATAAATAACTAAAGTGCATGTATCTTCAGGTCAGTGAGAGATTCTTCTCCAGGCTTGGCTTGTCTGGAGCATCTTAGCTCAGGTTTCTCATGTCTCCCACCTTCCTTTTGGAATAGCTGGCTGGCTTGGAGTTTACTTCTCATGGCAATGGCTGAAGAACAAGAGAGCAAGCAGAAACATACAGGAACACCAAGCAATTTCAAGCCTCTGCTTGAATCATGTCTGCTAACAATCCTATTGACCAAAGCAAATTACAAGGTCACAATCAGAATCAAAGAGCAGAGAAATATACTCTACCATTCAATGGGAGTAACTTCCAAGACACACAGCAAAGGGAATGAATATAGTTGGAGGTGAAGAATTTGGGGAATTAATGCAATTGCCTACACTACGATAAAACTCTGTGCCTCAATTTCCTTGTCTATAAAAAGGAGGCTCACCCTGCCTGCCTCGAGAGATTGCTGAGAGGAGCAAAAGAAATAAAGTGCAGAATGTACTTTAACAGCTATACAGAATTATAGTTGTATAGCCTAGTATTGCAGTTATTACTTACCTACTTATTTTTTGAGCATAAAAATTAGGATATTTTTCCAGACCAAAATAGAGATTTCCTATAAACTTCAAATTTCTACAAGCTCAGCTATCAGATATTCTTTAACTCATCAGTAGTAATAAAAAATGGAAAATGGAACTGCTTATAAGGTCTACTCTTTATTGTTTTGTTTGTAAAAGAGGTCACTGCTCCAAGACTCTGATCTGGTTTTAGGGCAGACAAAAATCTCAAAGTGATTGTTCTTGGTTCCTGTGGCAGCCAGCCATGGGATCCCCCTGGGTTTAAGATAGAAGAAGAAAATATTTATAGGCTAAACTCAAGCTGCTTTGGCAACTACTGCCCTTGGGTTATTTCCATAGCAAAAGGAAAGCAGGTTAGGAGTGGTTGGTTGGTAATAAATAAATAAACAAAGATGTACATTCACAAAAACAAGAGAGATGCAGAATAGTAAAACCAAAGAAAATGGTAGAACAAAAAACTCAGGGAGTGAGATAGATCTGGGTTTGAATCCTTGCCCTGTCACTTATTAACTGTTTATTTAGCTTCTTGTAGCTTTCACTTCCTTACTCATAAATTGGGGTTAATAATATCTGTGTTGCTGCATTTTTATGAGGATTAAATGATGTGTAATTTATAAATCCTCTAGAACAGCACCTGGTACATAATATATGCACAAGAAATGAGCTCCATGTTCACATCCTGATTTTTAAGAGTTTATTTTCCCCAAAAAATGTCCAGGTCACATTTATTCACTTCCAATGACTAAACTAAGAAGGTAAAATACCTTATTTTTTGTTTACTATATCTCAGGGTAGGATGGAACACAGTAACAGCAAAGCCTCCAAGAAAAAAATTGACAAAATGAGGAACTTTAAAATATATTCTGCTTGAGAGAATTACAATCACTGAAGAAGACAGTGAATTAAAAAAAAAAAAAAATTTGACCTCCTTCTGTTCCTTGGCCCTATACCTAGAACCATTTTCTCTCGACAAACTTCTATTCATATATGGATTATCTGTATTCTTTCTATAGGCCAGAGCACCTCTCTCACATGCAGAAAACTCATCTTTAATAGGGTCAGTGTCTCTTGGAGGCCAGAACTGCAGCAACTTTTGAGCAAATTGGAAAGAGAATGTTCTCTCATCAGACAGAGAACCATATAAGAACAGCATAAAAGAGAAAAAGAAGAAAAATCCAAGTTTAAATAAGAATATAGATGTGAATATACTTAAAAAAAACTAATGAAAAATTTAACCATGCATTTAAAAAATAATACATACAATCTAATAGGATATATCCCAGGAAATATTCAATTTCAGAAAAAAATTTAATACAATTAACCACATTAAGGAATTTAAGAACTATTCCACAACTATCTTAATAAAAAAATTTTCATAACATTAATACTTAAGTTTTTTAAGTATTAAAATAAGCAAACAAGGCTAGCATGAAACTGATATACCTATAGCAAACTTTGCTGTAAAAACCTACAGGAGAAAACATAGTAGAGGAACTCTTAATGCATTCTTTTTAAAGACAGGTTTAATTCAGTAGGACATTTATACCAGCAATAAGCAACTCGAAAATGGCAATAAGAGATAAAGTACTATTTATAATGGCAATGAAAGTTATAAAGTAGCAAGAATACAAAAGACCTCTAAGAAGGAAAAAGAAAAGGCAAAAAATGTCTAAAGGGTGTTAAACAGGACTTGAATTAATGGAGAGATATACCATGTTCATGGATAGACTGGCTTAGGAATATAAATACATAAAATCTCTCCCAATAACTTTATATATTCATTGCAATTCCAATAAAAATCCTAGCAGGGTTTTATAGTGCTTTGGTATCTCATAGATATTAGCACCACCAATCTGTGAGGAAAATACAGATTGTGAAAAAACTGTCTCATTATACGGAGAAAATAAAGTTGGATCACAAACTCACATATACAAAAATATAAACACCAGATGAATTAGATAAATTAGGGACAGAGATATATGAGCAAAACTTTAGAAATACAGAAAACAAATAAAATAAAAATGTTTTTTTCACTTTGGAGTAAATAATGATTACTTAGTCAAGACCCAAAAAAACAAATGATGTGGTTAAAAGTAAAGACAAGAATCTGAAAGGATATGAATAGACATATCCCAGAAGGGGTAACAAAAATAACTGACAAATATGCAAAGTTTACACTCAATAGTAATCATGTAATCATAAATTAAAACAAGATTGTGATGGCACTTTTTACCCACCAAATTGGAAGAAAAAAAAAACAAAAACAACCAGACAATATAAAGTGATGGTGAGAATGTGAGGAAATAAGCCTCCCTCAAGCATTGCTACTGGAAATTTAATTGATGCAGTTATTGTGGAGAGGAATCTGGCAGTAATTTCACTAACTACGAAGATCCTAGGGCAGCCCTGCTTCTGGGTGTCCATTGCAGATATATTCTGCCAGTGGTTCACAAAGAAACAAGCATAGACCCTCTTTTTATTTATTTATTTTTTGTAGGAGGTACTGAGGATTGAACCTGGGGCATTGTGCATAGGAGGCAAGCACTCAACCACTGAACTACATCTATTCCCTGGATGCTCTTTTAAAGCATTGTTTGAACTGGCAGATTGGGAAGCAGAGAAGTGTCCATCAGAGGCAGAGTGGAGGAGTAAAATATCCTTGATGTACAAGTCTTTACCCACAATTTTGAAATGCAAAAACTTGGAAAATATGAAGTTTTTAAATAAATTTGACACAAAATTATTTGGTGACAAAACTTGACCTGAATTGACATGAGGTTATTAAAATCTTTTCATATCCCACTTATTGGGAATAGCTATGCATTTTGATGCAGAAATAAATGAATGTGTTACAGAGTGCTGCCCAGAGCTTGCAGCATGAAATTTATAGTTCAGTGCCATTAAATAAAATATATTCAAGGAGATGCATGTGCCAATATCAATGTATGGAGGTATGGGTTAGAAGGATCTCAATTAGATACAATGGAATGGATGCACCTCTGGGGAGCCAAGGATTTGAAATGAGGATGGGGATGGAGGGGAGAATAATAAAATAAATTTTTAAAAAACAAAATAACATGGAAGAGCACATCTCATGGACTGGTGGAAGAAAATAGAAGGCTAAAAGATCATTGCTGATCAGCAGTTCAGCCTGGAAAGGGGGATTTCTATAGCAGTTTTGATGTATGTAATGTGTTGTTTTGTTCTTGCAAAAATCTCATTCTACAATACAAAGGTAATATACATTTTTTAAAAATTTCTGTGAGCCCCACAGGTTTAGCACCCAGTATTTAGTTTTGAAAAATATGTATTAGCTGGAAGTCCACTGTAGCTGAATAAGCTCACCTGAGGGATAATAGGATTGCATTTCCCAGCCCTCATCAGCTCTGTTTTAACTATCTACCCAAGCAAAAGAGCACTGGGTTTATGAGTAGACATGGATTCAACTCCAGGCTCTGTCTATTGTGTGACCTGTAACAAGTCACTTCACCTCTCTGAGTTTCAGTACTCTCTCCTGTTCCTTGCCCTTCCCTCCTCCATTTGACCCCAATGATGAACTCATTCTAAATTTCTTTCAGCTCGTCATAAACATGTCCTCTGACACCTCCACGTTTTTACATATTAGTTTTCTCTGCCTAATACCCCTCATCTGCCAGGGAAATCTCCAACTAACTTGTAAACCATTTCAAACTTGACTTTGCTGTGAAGCCTGCTCCCTTTCTGCTCCTACTGCCTACCACATCTGGAATAGACCTCACACACAGCATTTTCCAAATATTTTGATTTTGTGAATGCATGAGTCTCATTCCCACATGAGACTGTAAACATCTGGAGGACAGGAACCATATCTTATGTATCTTTATATTCCTAAAGTCTAGCACAATACCTAGCATATAGTAGGTGCTCAATAAATGTTGGCTTTCATATGTGGCTTTACCATTTTCTAACTGTGGAACTATACAACTTAGTTGGCTTCCCAGAACTTGCTTCCTCATATGTAAAATGGAGAAAATAATATTCCATATGGTTGTGAAAACTAAATAAAAACATGAAAACAGAATTCTCAGAATGGGAAGAAATCTCAAGGGTCATTTGTCCAACCACCCAGCAGAATGAGACCCTTCACAGTGGGTGGGGCTCAACACCTCCTGAGGTAGTCCCATTTCCATCTTTTGAGAGCTCTGGCTTTCAGAACAGAGTTGAAATATATCTTCTTACTGGATGAATAAGGAGATTCAGGAACACACTGGAGATGGGCTAGCCATAATTCTCATTTTTCATTACTCTATGTGTGGTCTAGGTATCTATGATGATGTTTCATTCATCTTGTACTTGGGGGAATAGGTGATCTAAAAAATATTCAGATGCTTCTCTTCTTAAATTGCAGTCTTTGTTTAATTTTTATGATCCTGATCAGAAATATTTCAAAGTGTATCACATATTTCCCCACCTATTGACAGAGGCTGTGGATGATCCTTGAACCAAGATAGAGATATGGATGAGTGCACAGTGATGTTCTTGGCATTGTTGATATGTGTAAGGACAGTTGTTTCTGTACCTACCCTGCCTTCCATGTATTTTGTATTTTCTGTTATTTTTCTCTTTCTTGATACAAAGTTAGATGCTTCAACATTCTGGGGCTACAACTGTGTCAACTTCTGATAATCCCTCTTTGTCCCCTTCTGAATGTCTTGCTTCTACTTTGCTTGGGGATCACAACTCTAAGATTATTATTAATGTTTGTAGAGTAAGAATAAATTGTCTAGATATCCAGCTAGCGCAATCTAGCTCTTCTATCAGCATAAAGGGCTTTTTGCTGTCTAATTTGTGGGTGAGGGCTCTTTACATCCTTCCAGTTGTCTTTATGCTGGATGGAAGAGTTTAGATAATACTTTATTCTGCTGGTATGCCTCACCCAAGATCTGTCTTTGCCCATCTTTGCCTTGTTCTGTATCTTGAAAGGTTGACCTCTAAAATTGTATCAGTCAATCTTAGTTTCTAGTTTCTAGTTTCTCAGTTTCTAGTCTCTAGTTTCTTAGTTTCTAGTTTCTGTTCTAGTTTCTCAGCTGCTAAAACAAATATCATACAATGGTTTAGCTTATAAGAGGAATTTATTGGCTTGCAGTTTCAGAGCTTTTAACAAGGCTTGCTTCCTCCTGAGCTCGGTATCTTCTAGCTGGTCAGCAATCTTTGGGGTTCCTTGGCTTTTCCTTCACATGGTAATGCACATGGCAATGTTTTCTCCTTTCTCCTGCAGGTTCTCTTGACTTTCAGCTTCCATCTGCTCCCCATGGTTTCTTCTCTCTGTGTCCATTTTCCTTTGCTTGTAAGGATTTCAGCCATGTTGGATCAAGATCCACCCTCAGTTTGGCTGCATTTTAACTAATAACATCTTCAAAGGTCTTATTTACAAAAGGGATCACACACATAACAGCAGGGGTTGGTTGGGATCTGAACATGCCTTTATGGGGGGCAAGATTAAATTCCCAACACCTGCCTACTTGGTTCAACTTGAATTTGGTCAAAGGGAGGCACGCAGAAGAGACTGGTGGGTAGGAAGAAAGAGAAGTTGAAGTTGTAACGTCTACCCCTCCCTCCTCTCAGCCATGTTCCCTGGCAGGGGCTTCCACCTTCCGTGAGCAGAACTCCTGCCAGGCAGTCCCTCCCCCAATGCTTCAGGTCTCTGAAACTACCATTCCTTCCCCTTATCCTTTCAGGCTTAGGGGTAGTAACAGCTTCTCATCGTTGCTGGCCTTTGGGCCCTTCATCATCTCTGTTGGTTCCCATGCCTCTGTAAGTCACCTGCCCATTGAAGACTTCTGAGTGGATTCTGCTTCCTGCTAGGCTCTGGCTGAATCATTAATTCTGCTCCCTGCCTTCACGCAGCCTAAGTCTAGCTGGGGATAGACAGACCCTGAGCATTTAGTTGTGAGTATGATGAACACTTCAAAAGAGGAAGATAGGACAATTTGGGGGCTTAAAACTGGCATACGTGATCCCCAGATGGGAACATGCAGCCGTCTCCACATGCAACTAAAATAAATCTCCCCCTCCTACTTCCCATTTTTTCCTGCCTTGGCTCACCACAGACAATAGAGTTTCCAGCTTCCAGGTCAAAAATCAGCACAGACCATCCCAACTTCCTGAGCAATCTGTTCTCAAGCCCCGGAGACGTCATATGGGCTTGGAGGTGACAACGAAGGAGGAAAGCAGGCCACACATGCCCTGGAGAGAAGAAGAGAACTCTATGTTGTGTTCAAACTAGAAATGTCCTGAACCTTCCCCACTCCAAGTCACATACCATTAGATCATTCCAAACACTTTCTATATTTTCTTCCTGCTCCCGGGAGAACACTCCATGTAACATAAAATAATAATACTAAGTCTAAAGGTAAAAGGAAAGACATCATTACCAGATTAATACATCGTGAAAAAATTCACATTTCTGATAGATACTTAACCGTGCATTGGTGATTAAATTAATTGCACGTGGAGAACAGAAAGATAGCTCTTTAATGCATGTCAAATATTAACAATTTGAGATAATAGGAGGCGACACGTCTCCTCTTCACAGCTTCCTTTGTCAATGAAATGTACTTCTGTGTGGAAGAAAGAGATAGTTTGGAATGTGATCATCTTACCCAATGAAGGCTGGTGCGGCTCCCTGCAATGCCCGAACCACCAGCAATCAGCCTAATCATAAATGACCGGAACCAAATGGATTCAGGCAGCCATGCTGACTACTGAGTTAAAAAGTTTTACATATCAAGAGTCTAAATGCCAACTAAATCAAAACCTTTCAAGGCAAATCAAAGGGCCAGCAGCCCTCTCCCTGCTTCTGCCAAAGGCTTTGTTTTGCCATTTCCTCCCAGTGCTGTCAGGAGGCGACGGCTGCTGCTAAGTTCAGCTTCATCTGGGGGCATCCATACATGTTCCATTATCTTCGGAAAATCAGCGCCTCACCTTTACATTAAGAACATCGGGGGTGGGGGTGGGGGGCAAAAGAAGCAAAATAAACTGATTGATTGCAAACCCAGCTATGATGTCAGCATGAATTAATGCTTCCCACAGCATGCTGATCAACTCCGTGACATAACAATGGCTTCTATTACACACCGGTGGGACTTCAGAGTTATTCCAAAGATAACATAACACAACACTTGAAACCCCAGGAAACTTCCACCATGCTTTCAGGCTCTCAGATGTTTTATAAAGTTACCAATCTTTTCATTGCTGGGGAAACAAAAAAGCTGAACAGAAACAGAATGTTGAATTTGCATGAAGCAGGGTTGGAAAGTGATTTCATTACAAACTCCAAATGTTCAAAGAGATAGTGGCAATTAAAACCTGCAAGTGTTAGCCATTTAAAAGCAGCTCCGTGGCAAACTTTTCTCAGGCAGGCAGGTGGGCATGATACCCAGTTTGGAGGGGGGAAAGGTATTGGGCTGAATGATGAACAGATGAACCTACAAAAAGTGTGTAAGACAAGAAGGTGTGGACTCGACTAGGTGTTTGGCCTTGGACCAATTATTTAACTCTCTGAAACTCGGTGCCCCTTCTATAAAATGGAAATGATGATACTAACCTCACAGTAGTGTTGGGAGGACTAAGTCAGGGAATGTATTCAGAGCATTGTGTCACAGTGGGCGGCACCCAGTAATGCGGCTGTTATTCTTACCTTACCTTTGGCATGAATGACCACTACGGGCTAGGACTACTGCTAGCGGTGCCTACATAACACGTGTTTTGTGATGTCCTAAGGGCTTGGTACATCTTGCCCTTTGAAACCCCCACAATCCTATAAGGAAGATACTATTACCCCTAATTTATGTGCCAAGAAATTGAGGCATGGAGAGGTTTAAGTTACCTGTTTAAGATCACACAGACAAGAAATAACAGCTGGAGTTTGAATCCAGGCCATCTGGCTCTACTCTGTACTCTTCTTTACAACTACTCTCTACTTACATACCCACATCAGAGGACACATACCCTCACACACAAGCATGCACACTTGCACAGGAACACGCTAAAACACAGGCACACACATACACACTCACACAGGCATGATATAGAAGCAGACTCACAAAAATACCCACACACAGGCACACGTACCTGGCTACACACACATAGGCACAAGCACACTCACGCAGGCACACACACACATTCGCACACAACCCTAGAGCAAATCCTGCAGTTCTCCAGCCACCTGCCGTGATGGTTCTGAACTCAGGTTCTACACAACCTGGCCGTGAGGCCCAGAAACTCTGCTCACTCAGGCTGACCTGTATAAGTCACTTGGCCTCTCTGGCACTCAGTCCCTGAGCTGTACAGAAGGAAGTCATTGCATCTTCTCCTTGTAGCGTTGCCATAGGAGTTAAATATGATGGCACTTTGAAAGCATTTAGCACAGTGCCTGGAAGCTCCTGATAAATTTAACTATGATTATCATAAATAAATATTGGGCATTGAAAAGAGTCTCTCCCTGCCCCCGCACTTGCTCGCGCTCTCTCTGTCTCTCTCACGCACACACAGGCATACACATGCCCGTACGCGCAGAGGGTAGTGGCAATCCCAGGCATATCTGGGATGGCAGCTTCCCGGAGGGGATGCCCAAGGCACGGTTCTTGGTGCCCACGGGGACTCCCTCGCGGCCTTGCGGGAGCATCTGAGAGTTCTGGAGGGAGGAGGGAGGAGAGGCTGCAGCCCTCTGCCTACAACGACAAGGCGCCCCTTTGTCCCTCAGGCCCATTTCTGTCTCTGCGTTGGCCGCTGCCTATGAGCAGTTCCAAGGGATTGCCGCCAGCAGATTCCAGAGCGAGCGGCACCCTCAGCTCAGGCCCGGCCTGGAGGCCACAACTTCCACGGCCACTAGGACTCCATGGAGGCAGCAGGATGAGGGGCGGGAAGGAGGGGCGAAGGGCGCTGCAGGCTCACACTGAGGTTTCCCACCTGAGGTTTCCCACACGATAAGGAAGCCTCGAGAGTGTCTACCGTTGAAGCAGATAAAATGTTCTCCCGCAGCCTCCTCTCAGCCCATGTGGGTCAGCCCTCTGTGTTTATTTGGGAGGAACAACAGACACTTGGCCCTTTTACCTCCTTTTACCCCTTGATAAAATGTGCAACCTCAAGTCTGCCCATATGCCATCAGCATTCCTGTCACAACGCAAATCTGGCAGCAGACACCCGAGCCTGTGAAGAGGGTGGTGTGGGCGGCTATTCTCAGGGCCTACGAGACCTCCCATTACTCACAGCGCCCCCCATGGGCGCCTGGCAAGGCAAAGATCTAGACCTGGAGGAAGGATAAAGGGATGAGGAGCAAAGGAGAGGAACAGGAGGCCAAATGAGAGCAGGTCAGGCCATGGAAGAGAAAGAGAAGCCCTGAGTGAAAAAGAGGAGAGACTTCTTATAGGTAGAAAATGCTACAGTGTCTCTTTTTTTTTTTTTTTAAAAGATTTGTTTATTTATTTATTTTCTCTCCCCTTCCCCCCCCCCCACCCCGGTTGTCTGTTCTGTGTGTCTATTTGCTACGTCTTCTTCTTTTGTCTGCTTCTGTTGTTGTCAGCGGCACGGGAATCTGTGTTTCTTTTTGTGCGTCATCTTGTTGTGTCAGGTCTCTGTGTGTGCGGCACCATTCCTGGGCTGGCTGCACTTTGTTTCGTGCTGGGCGGCTCTCCTTACGGGGCGCACTCCTTGCGCGTGGAGCTCCCCTACGCGGGGGACACCCTTGCGTGGCAGGGCACTCCTTGCGCGCATCAGCACTGCACATGGGCCAGCTCCACACGGGTCAAGGAGGCCCGGGGTTTGAACCACAGACCTCCCATGTGGTGGACGGTCACCCTAACCACTGGGCCAAGTCCGCCGCCTACAGTGTCTCTTTCTGACCATACATTGGGTGTTACCCCTTTAGCTGAGCTTTTTTTTTTTTGAGGCTATTCCATTGAGTCAAATTACAATATTATATTGTGTATGGGAGATATTTTCCTCAATTCATTTTATTTCTTCCAATTCTTTAGAGAGGACAATATTGGGGAGAAAAACAAGGTTAAAGAAAACCAGTTTTTCTGAAGCTGAACTCTATTTTATCCCACAGTTATTTACTGAACACTGTACTGGACCCTGGGGACACAGTGACCACCCCTCCCTGTCCTCAAGGTGCGTGCAGTCTAGAGCGGCTAGCACAGGGCTGGATCCATCCAGCGACTTCCTCGCGTCTACTTCGCCTTCCCTCTGATTTCAGCCAGGCCAGCGATGGACAGTTCCAGGCAAGTATTGACCCATTTCAAGCTAACAGCTCCCAAGCCATGCAGCTTGCCTTTCTGCCCCTGGGTCCACTCAGCACTGCAGAAGTCCTGGTGCCTGCCCAGCTCAAAAGTGCAGGGGGTTTAGCACCCCGGGGCAACCTTCAGTCAGTGAGGACTGAAGCAGTGGATAAATGCCTCCGTTTCCTGTCCTTGAGGTGAACGTGCTGGAGGCATTCCCGTGCACTGCCCAGGAGCACCCAGTGGTGGCCAACAGCAGCAACCACAAGAATGCACCCCGATATTGCTTTTCTTCCTTCTCTGTCTCACTCCCCCCATTCCCTCACTCCCGCATTCTGGGGATACTTTCCAAATAAACTACTTACGCTCACATCCTTGTCTCAGATTTTGCCTTTGGGAAACCCAAGTCAAACAGGGTGCTATGGGATCACTCGAGGGCCATCAGACCTCACGTAAGGGGCACCAAAGGAGGCTTCTGGTAATGTGTAAACTGGACGCTGCATAGCGGGTGGACATTGGCTAAGTCAGGACATGGGGTGAGGGGAGATGTGGAAAAGGTCTGCTGAAGACAGCCAGGTGCTAGGAAAAGCATGGCATGCCGGGGACAGCAAGCAGTTTAGACAGAAAGTGAGTGCACTCAAATTAGATGAATATGCTTACAGAATCAGATGGAAGAAGTCTTTCCCTTTCTTATGACAAACCCAAAAGCTACCTCTTTGGCATGAAAAAGTAATCACATGGGCTCTGGCAAATGATGATTTCTTTCGAAGCACATTCACATGCTGTAAAAGATGTGAGTGGAAACCTTTTGTATGGCAGCTGCAGGTTTAGGGATTGCTGGGACAGAGAAAACAAGCAAAGGCCATGGAACATCGGGCAGGATCTTTCCGAGCCTCAGTTTCTTCATCTGTAAAATGAGCCCAGGTGTCATGGATAGACTTGAGTATCTGGTACCCCTTTTGTCACAATACAGATAGTCATTACAACCAATCCAGCTGGGAACAGTAAATATGTTTAGCCAAACCTTTTTTGACCAAATTGACAGATGACATCCATCCAGCCATCTCTTGGATACTCATTCATAAAACAGTTTCCAACAAGTAAGATATTCCAATTTAACACAGCAGGGCTAGGGAAGGACATAGGGGTAAAATGCAGAGGGGCTGGAAGCGTGAATGTACATTTTGACATTAAATGAATTACATGGAAATTATATGCAAATCATTATGTAAATGTGGCATATGTTGTTTTCGAGTTAACAGCTTGGACACTTTCAATAATTACAGCATTTTTCAGGGTGAATTAAGAGCCCCAATAAACTATATTTAGGATCCACTTCAGATGAACAGGATTTAATGGCCTTTGTCTTTCATTTTAAGTGGCTCAGGTTAAGAAAGAAACTTGAAATTCTCACTCTTAGCCTTTAAAGACCACTATATATTATACAATATTCTCTCGATGACAACAATGATCTAAGATAATTAATAAGCACATTAAAGCCAAAAGTCTTTGAAAATATGAACTTCTCAGGAGATCACTGCTTTATCTTATTTTATCCTTGTGAACAGATGTAAAAGTTTAAACTGAAACATCCTTCCCTTTATTGCATTATTCTTCTATAATTTAAGAAAAATAAACCATACATCACAAATAAGTTGTCCTGTCTTTGATGCCATTGTTTCTTCAGATAGAGCAATTACCTAGAAAACCTCTAACTAATTTCTTTATCTAAAAAGGATTTTTTGTTCTCTCCTCCTCTTGCAGAACCTCCAAATGTTTATTTTCTGAGAAAACTTAGCCAAGCCCATGCAGGTAAAGTCTAGCTAGAGAAGTGAGAGCTTTCAATTCCTTTTGCAGGACTAGATAACCTGAATAATCTCTGATTATACAACTTCTAGAAATGCTGGGTAACATTTAATCAACAGCCTTGTAAAAGCAGAGCTGAGCTTGCAAAATATATATATACATATATCCCTGATATATGTATATATGAAGTCCCAAAGACTTAGAACAAAGAAGGAATTGAAACCTTGAGGGCTATATATGAACTGATCCTGCACTTGTCTCAGGGTGGGATTCGGGGTCGCCAGTCTGAGCAAAATGGAAGCTCAGGGTTTGGAGGTGAAGCTTTTGTGCACATAAAGTCAGGCTATTTCACCACTCAAAGAGCTACACCCTCAGTGATAGGCTGGACTACGAAATCTGCCCTCCAGCAAAGAGAGACAAAGAAGCTTGACTGTTTAGACCTGGGCTGGGATGAAAAAAATGCAAATATCTCCCCCAAGAATTCATAACAAAAAGACTGTTCTTACTTTGGTTGGGGCTCATTGTAGAACCCACAACCTGGAAATATCTGCAGGGAGCACCTGGCAGAAACACACACACGCAGAAACACACACACACACACACAAACCACTCTAGAAGGACACTCTCCCAAACCAGCCTCCACAAGATTCCCACATGTAAAACCTACTAATGATGAGGTCACAGAGCAAAATTACAAAGCACAGGAAGCGTGCACTCAGAAATCTGGGCCTCAGAGTTGCTCTTCTAGCAGCCAGAAATAAAGAGGCTGATGACCTAAAAGAGATTCCCTCTCTACCACCTAGATATGAAAATGCTGCCAACTGTTATGTGTTTTCCGTGAATGTGTTTTCCGTGAATGTGTTTTCCGGTGGAGGACTCTCAGTAATCTCCAGATGGAGAATCAGTCAAAAATGAGAAAAAGGGAAACCCTCACATTTGTTGTTGTGGATGTAAAGGTGGCCATGTGCTCCAAATCCTCAAACTCTCCAGTTCTGGGTAACTGCCCACTTGGAAGCCCAAATCTCCACGCCCCATGCAGCTCTCAAGGACTGAAGATGTTGCCCCCCCACCCCAACTCCAAGAGTGTTGAACCTGAAACATCAAACCCAGAAGGAATGGATTAATAATGATAGAATTTCATGCTGCACAGTAGGCATTTTGGGCAGGACTTTTGGCATGGAAATCAGGCCATAGAACCAAGCTTTCTGTTTGGTGGTAAGGTAAGCTTAGTAAGAAAAGAACAAACTCTGGAGAAATGCAGCTTCTTTGATCCTATGAGTGACTGATCCTAATAATTTCCTCTTCTTATTGAGGAACCTTCAGTGAAACCCCACTCCACTCTAAATCAAGCCCCATCTTCTTGGCCCGTTTTTAAGGACTTTGAGGATTTTACTCCAATCTGCCTTTCCAGACACATCCCTCAGTGCTCTATGCAAATTGGACAACCAGCTGTTTTCCAGACTAAGGTTGTTGTTCTCTGCTCTCTACTGAGAAGACTTTTCTCTCTGCCTCATCCATCATCACCCCTTTCTCCACATAGCCAAAGGATGCTGATTCATCAAATCCTACTTCAAGTGCCTCCTCCTCCAGGAAGTCTTCCTCATCCCCAGACCTCACCTGACTGCAGACTGCATCACACTCTGCCCATGCCTCACTTCCAGCCCTCATCACCTGCCACCTTGTATTATAGCTGCTTGTTCACCAATTGGATCCTCCCCTTCAGACTGGAGATCATGAATGGTGGGGCCTTGGGAAAAAAACAACTATCAGATAATTTGAAGAGCTTCATGAACCAATTTTGAGAAAAGACACATATCAAAAGACAATGCCTATATATAATTACACACACACACAACACATACATACAATATCAACTTCAGAAGTGTTTTGGATGCAGAGGGAAATCTTACCAAGGACATAACTGGCAGGACACCTGGGATTCAGTATATCAACCAACAGACCCTCTGAGGCAGAAATAAAGATGAGCCAAGGGAAAAAGCAAACAAGCTCTCTGCTCTTCCCATATTCCAAATACATATTCAATTTAAGTAAAACAAACCCACAAGTACTTGATAAGCAAATGCAGCTTCCAAATAAGTCCTGTGGGCTACCTTCCCCCTATAGGATAGCCCTATGTATCTGCTAGAAGATTTTGTTGTGTTTTTTCCATTCCAACTATGGCTGCCCCAGACCTTCCTTAGCTCATGGCTGGACCCTGAGACAGTCTGCTCCTGCTTATACCATCTGCCCCCATTTCTCCTCCTCCAGGTCACCTTATACTGTGCAATACTGGAAACACCAATTTAATCAGCATGGAACTCCATGGGCTCCAAACCTCTCCCAGCAGCTCCCCGGCTGAAAGGATGAAGTTCCCTCTCCTAGCCTGGCATTGACAATCCTCCTTAATTGGACCCCAGCATAACTGTCCAACACGGTTGCTACTGCTGCCTGTCTGAGCCCAGCTCTGTCCTGGCTAGCCCATCAGTGTCTCCTGAATACTCCACAGTTGGCCATGGCTTCCTGTGGTGTCACTGTCCACTCTACCTCCCCACTTCCCACTAACCATCCCCAGTTGCCCTACAGAAGCAGAGCCATTCTTCAGGGTCCAGTTCCAAGTTCTAAGTCCTTCTGCAGCTGCCTCCTCAAGACCCTGCCTGACTCCCCACTAAAACTCCAGGGTCGATTTTTGGTAAGTCTACTTTTCTAGGACAGAGTCTAGAAAAAAAAGAAGAGAATCTTCAACAAATGATGCTGGGAGAACTGGATATCCATAACCAAAGAATGAAAGAGGACCCCTATCTCCCTCCCTATACGAGAATCAACTCAAAATGAATTAAAGACCAAAACATAAAAAGCCAGGACAATAAAGCTCCTAGAAGGTAATGTAGGGAAACATCTACAAGAACTTTCGGGAGGTGGGGCTTTCTTAAACCTTACACCCAAAGCATGAACAGCAAAATAAATATAGATAAATGGGACCTCCTCAAAATTAAACACTTCTACATCTCAAAGAACTTTGTAAAGAGGGTAAAAATGTAGCCTACTCAATAGGAGAAAATATTTGGAAATCCCACATCAGATATGGGTTTAATATCCATTATATAGAGGGAAACGGACTTGGCCCTGAGGTTAGGGCGTCCGTCTACCACATGGGAGGTCCGCGGTTCAAACCCCGGGCCTCCTTGACCGGTGTGGAGCTGGCCCATGCGCAGTGCTGATGCGCGTAAGGAGTGCCGTGCCACACAGGGGTGTCCCCCACATAGGGGAGCCCCACGCGCAAGGAATGCGCCCCGTAAGGAGAGCCGCCCAGCACGAAAGAAAGTGCAGCCTGCCCAGGAATGGCGCCACCCACACGGAGAGCTGACGCAACAAGATGACGCTCCAAAAAGAAACACAGATTCCCGTGCCGCTGACAACTACAGAAGCGGACAAAGAAACAAGACGCAGCAAATAGACACAAAGAACAAACAACTGGGGTGGGGGTGGGGAGGAAAATAAATAAATAAATAAATCTTTTAAAAATATATATCCATTATATAGAAAGAGATCCAACAACTCAACAATAAAAAGACAAATGACCCAATAGGAAAAATGGTAAGAGACCTGAATAGACATTTTTCTAAGGAAGAAATACAAATGTTGAAAAAACAAAGGAAAAAATGTTAAACATCTGTTAGGAAAATGCAAATCAGAGCTACAATGAGATATCACTTCACATCTCCTAGAATGACCACTACTTAAAAAACAAACAAACAGAAAACTACGAGTGCTAAGAGGATATGAAGAGACAGGAATGCTTATTCACTGTTGGTAGGAATGTAGAATGGTAGAGCCACTGTGCAAGTCTGTTTGGTAGTTCCTAAGGAAGTTAGATATAGATGTGCCACGTGACCTGGCAATACCACTACTAGGCATATACCCAGAAGAGCTGAGAGCAGGTACACAAACAATATCTGCACACTGATGTTCATAGGAGCATTATTTCACAATTGCCAAAAGATGGAAACAACTCAGCTGTCCATCAACTGATGAACGGATAGACAATCTGTGTTACATACACATGATGGAATATTATTCAGTCATAAGAAGTGAAGTCATGAAGCATATGCCAACGTGGATGAATATTATGTTGAAGGAAGTTAGCCAGGCAACGAAAGGACAAATATTGTATGATTTCACTATTATGAACTCAATACAGTGAGCAATCTATGGAATTAATAACTAGAATATAAGTCACCAGAAAATAGAATGTGGTGAGAGCAAGGAAAGCTGAGGTTTAATCTGTACAGAATTGGTAAAGAGTTGTTTGGAAAGGTTTGTAAATGAATAGAAATGGTGCAAGCATATCATAGGTTTTGTAACTAGTAGCACTAACACATGGATATGACAGTGGTTTGTTTTTTGCTGTTTTTATTTTTATTTTTGGAGGAATGAAAATGCTCTAATATTGATTGAAGTGATGAATGCACAACTCGGTGATTATACCAAATGCCATTGAATGTACACTTTAGATAAATTGTATGGTTTATGAACAAAAAATATATAACAGTGTGGGTTGGAGGGGAAATACACCAAATGTAAGATATGGACTATGGTTAGTAATAGCATGTGACAATGTGCTTCCATAATTTATTAAAAATGTTTCTCAGCAACACAAGGCTTTGGTGGTGGTGTGATGTGTAGGAGCCCCATAGGATGTTATGCATGTTTGTTTTGTACGTTTATAACTTTTACTGTACATTTATTGTTGATGCCTGTTCGTATATGAATGATATACTTCAATAAGTTTTTTAATGCAAGAAACCCTCTTGGGGTCCTGGCTGCTTGTGGGGAGGGTGTTGTCACCATGACCTTTACCTATGGCTGGTCTTCCTGACAGGAGTGTGAGGCCATCGTGTCCTCATGTCCTTCTGGGCCTAACACGGGCTTGACTACCTGGAGGCCACGAGTGCCTGAGGTCTGAAGGGCAGCAGCATTTCCGACATTTCAGTCATTCTGGTGCCAGCTTCTCTACCCACACAGGATCTGTGCAATTATTTATTTAATGGTTTTTTTTTTTCAAACTGACTCACTTTACTAAATCTAGAGAGATAAAAGTAAACCTGCTTTTCACTAACCATAAATGGAAAACAAATATCACTTGGAATAAAAAGTCACCCTAAAAATAAATATAAGTAGAAAAACAACAATGCTATTAAATTCTAGTTGGACATAATTGCTTGCCCAAAGCTCTGCTTGAGGCTTCTTTCTCATACATTTGTTGTTTACATATGTTCATGTAAGAATGATATACTTCAATAAAATTTAAGTAAAAAAAGAAAGGCTCAACATCTGCAAGCTGAGAGTTCCTCCTCCATACAACGGGTATTATTGAAGGAGCAAACAAAAGGAAAGCTCTTAGTCACTCATGACTCCAAGTTACTTACTTTCAGGCCTTGGAAGGCCCTAAAGTCATCTTGTGTGTCTCCAGAGGTGCATGGCTTACATTTGGAGAGGGCATTGTATAATTGGAAAAGATCTTGCTACAGAATATGTGAGACTCAAATTCGAACCCCAACTCTGTCCCTCGATTGCTAAAGGATCTTGGGAAAGTCACAATGACTCCAATTCTTGGTTGTAAGCAAAATAAGGATAAGATGAGTTGCTTTTAGAGAGTTGCTGTGGCACTTGGACATACGAATATAGAAGGATCAGCGGCGGACTTGGCGTGGGGCACTTGGGCTCCACACTTGGCGCTCTGTTTTCTCTTGGCACGTATGACATCGAAGAACACCAGATGGAACCAAGGCTGTCATCCATGACACTGTCTGACCACCAAGCAGTGGATTTCCTCAGTGAAGCTCCAAGGGAAGCAAGAAGTGGGAAGGACACAGTTCCAGGAGTGGGGCAGCTGCCATCAGAACCAGGGGAACCCAAGAAAGAGACACCAAAAGGTGGGACAGGCTGAGGATGACGATTCTCTCATCACCATACCCACCCCTCCCGCCCCCAACCCCAAAGTCACGGAAGCCAGACAGAGACAATGTATGCTTTTGTGTTATGTACATACATGAAACCTAAAGGAACCAGGATCAGGACTCTCCAGTCTGAATAGATCATGGCCAATCCTTCCTGCTAGCAGCATTCTCCCAGGGGAGAAAGTTGGGCAGCATGGATGCACTTGGCTGCCATCAGGCCCTTTCGGTTGGGAAGCATAGGCAGCTCAGTCATCTCTGGACGGTGTGGACCATCTCATGTGAGCGGGGGGCCCTCCTATCAAGGCTGCTTACCCATTTACCCCCGTTACACAAACACACCAGCACAGTGCATGGCCACAGAGAGGGAAGGGAGGGATGTTGAGGGTATCTTAATGGACTGGTCACTGGTTTTCTCCACACTACTGGGGAGACAACTTGTCATCAGAAATACCAAAGGTCAGAAATTAACTGACCCTTCTATAAGGAAACATACATTGCTTTGGTATATGGATGCATCAAATATTAGGTGTAAGCTAAAGCCTTAATATACAAAATAACTTGATATCAAATACTTCTTTGGTGAAATTAAAATCATGCCTTGATTTCCATTCCACCTGGAGTTCTGATGCTGTCATGACACTGCACTCTTCTGCCAGAAATAAGACAGAAGGTCTCAGATTAGCAAATTGCAAAGATGGACAGTGGTGTTTTTTAGAGGAGGGAAAGTAGAGATTGAGGAGGTAAAGGCATTTATTTTCATTTATCATTCCAATTATCTATACCAAAGGAAAAATCAGAAGACAGGATATGTAGGGAAGAGAAAGACACTATTACACAATAACTAAGAAAGTAAAATCTGATTTTTAAGAAGGAAACAAAAATATAATTTACATTGGATAACACTGCTGTCCTCTGCAATATTGAGATGATCCACTTCAACGTTTAAGTCTAGTTGACTTTAATAGTCAACTACAGTCAATTTTCTATGGAAAAAAAAAATCAAATTCTCATAGACTACAAAATCCAAAGGGTCTATGGACCCAGTTTGAGAAATGCTGTTTTGAGAAGTGCTGTTGAGTTAAAATAGGCTTGCGGCTAGTGGGGAAACGGATGGTCAGGGGCCTTAATGTGTATTTGAAAGGACATGAATCTACATGCCACAAATAGAAAAGGCACAGGACTGGAAAATCCAGACCCTTGAGCTCTGCTCCTCATTTCCCAGGTGATCTTGGACAAATGCTTTAACAGGTCTGAACTTGCATTTTTTTACCTGGGAAAGGGAATTGGATTTTTGAGGCAATTAGCCTCTAAAGTCTCTTTCAACTCCAAAACTGCATGAAATTTCTTTTAAT